>NW_007246680.1:487387-541867 GCF_000164805.1 Carlito syrichta | reverse complement strand
CTCCCGGCCACCGCAGCCTCGACCTGCTGGGCTCCGGCGATCCTTCCGCCTCAACCTTCCAAGTAGCCGGAACTACAGACGTGTGCTGCCACGCCCGGCCGATTTTTTGATTTATCATAGAGATGAGGTCTCACTGCCCAGGTGGGTCTCGAACCCACAGCCTCAGGCAATCCACTCACCTCAGCCTCCCAAAGGCACGGGATTACAGGCTGAGCCACCAAGCCTGGCTTATTTCCATTCTTAAAAATCAATGATTAGAAAACATTTAAAATGTTACCCAATTTTTTAAACTCTCCTGGTATGCTAGCCCTTTCTCATCCTTTCAATTTATTGTATATGGGGAGAGTGTGACAGTTTGAACAAAGGGAAAACCTCTGGCTTCATGGCTTTGGTTTCCAGAAGCCAAAGTCCTTGAGGGAATGGCACAGGCAAAGTATTTGGAAGAACCAGGAGAGGAAAAGGATTCTTCCCAGAAGAGGGAAAAAAAATAAAAATAAAAAAATAAAATAACTTTAGGAAAGCATAAAGGTCAGTGGGTAGTACTGTACCTTGTAAGATTCAGACAGTATTTGTGACCTCTCTCCTTTTTCTGTCTCCCCATGTTTGTTGATTTCTTATTTCATACAATTACATTCAACTTTACACCCTTTCTACCAAGATTCATTTCTTCAGCTACCTCACTGCTGCTGATGCAATTAATTTATGGTACCTCTAATTAAAAGCAAATCATGTCTTCTAGAATATTTACATGTCAATAAAGCACCTTATAAAACACTGCAAAGTACTATTTTTTAAAAAAAGTATACCTGTATTTGGCAAACAAGCCAAATTAGATAGAAAGATAGATAGATAGATAGATAGATAGATAGATAGATAGATAGATAGATAGATAGAATCCGTTTCAAATACCTTTTAGTTCTGGGTGTTCCTCATTTTAACATTCACACTATAAAATCTAGATGAATAAATGAGACCACTAATCTATGAGATAGACTGTGAAGCCCTTATTAAAAGAATTCCCTGGCTAAGTGCCTTGGTTTCAACATCTGAGTTGGATAGTAGCATAGAGGGAGGAAGCTGCATTCTTCTGGTCCAACTCTATTAGCAATGATCATCCCCCATGGGAAAAGAAATTCTAAATCCAGAGAGCTTCAAAGGTGTGGGACACTGGGAAATCTCTCCTATCTTTACATGGTATATCTGTAAAGTGTGGGGCATGCTGAGGCTTTGGAAAAGGACAAAAGTAAGTGGTGAAAAACCATTCTCAATTTTAAAGGCTTCAGACCATAATCACCCCTCAAAAAAAAAAAAAAAAAATCAAATGAGGATTGAGCTAAAGTTAGAGGTAAGACCAAGATGTTTGCTACTTGATGTTGAAAGGAGAAGAAAGCCAGTTTAGCTAAAGAAAAGAAACCAACTCCTTTTAAAACTGGCCAGTATTGAGCTGGAAAGACTTGGTTTTGTGGTCTTAAATGGCAAAGGGTAAGCCAGTCAGCCAAGCCAGTGCTTTAATGGAGCTGCTTAAATAGCACTTTTCCTGGTGCAAGTCACATGGGAGAGAGCTGGTGAAAATAACAAGGTTGCTGGTCAGACCTTCCAGTCCACAGGGTTGCCAAGGAAGAAAAATCAGAGAGACTTGCCAACATGTGAGAGACCATCTCGCTCCAGTTCCCCTTTTGTCCCAGTGAAAGACTTTCTGGCAGGGCTGGTGACTTCAGGAGACCACCAATGAAGAAAGTCACACGTATTATGAAAAGGAGACAAGAACGAAAGGCGACCATCAAGGCTGTCAGCTCCCACTGAGACCTACCAGGGTAAATCTGTCAGCCCTGTGGAGTTCTCCTTCCCCAGCTACAAAAGGCAGAAAGATGTTCTGGAAACTTTTCAAGGTGGCTAGGGATTTATGGAGAAGGCAGACTAAAACAACAACAGCAATACAGTTCTCAACAATAAAAAATATCCTGCCAGTGACATGCTAAGGAAATCTGAATCAACATTCCAAAATCTTATAAGTCAAAAAATATCCACTTCAGTTATTTACCATTCTTTTTATTAGCAGGGAGCATACTGATAAAACAAATGGAGTCAACATCAAAACTGTCCCCATCCCCATGCAAATCATGTCTCTAATCTCTCTTCTCCAATACTACAATATGTCCCACACACATAAGAGTCAAGATAGAAGGACTCAGAAAGAAAAAAAAAAAATCCCTCTACATTTCAAGTCAGACCACATGTACTGTGGGGCAAGGAGTTTTAATTTTAACAGAGCTCAACCAAAATAGACCTGTTCTGCAAAGATGTGAAAGTGATATCTAGGGAATGGGCCACCTGAGACCCAATACCCATCACTATGTAATTATGTCCATGTGATCTAAAATAAAATGGAAAACAAATTTAAAAGAGAAAAAGAAAGGAATGGGACAGAATTTTCCCTACCAGAGTAAAAATCAGTCTTTCCTCTGCTTTCCTGGGAGCTACCTTTGTAGCATTTTTCCCTCATAGGGATTTTGTTCCAGTTCTAAGGTTTCCATTGTAATTTCACAACACTTTTGGGTTTGATGTTTTGTTTGTAAGGGTCAGAATACGGGATACAGGATTTATAGGTTTGACTCTGATGCAAACCAGTAAACTTAAATTACAATTGCAACTTCATTTACAATGTAGTGTAAAATGAAAAAGTATGTGCAATATTGTTTCTGTAATTAGACTAAAGGGACGCAGGCAGACGTATTTCCACTGCCTTTACTTTTTCTGCTCAACACAAATAGATTTCCCATTTTTGCCCTCTTCCTGCAGTCAAATTGCTTCAAGAAAGCAAGTGTCGGATTTTTTTTTTTTTTTTTACATTTGAGTAACTGTCCAACTACCTAATTGTTTTTCAGCCACCTTCGGTTTTTCCATAATAGTGCAGGAATCACGCACTGAATGAGCATTTGCATCAGCAGCTCTGGGTCTGTAGCAAACTGAGGACACAATCATTAATGCCACTGACATCACTTTTGGCAGCTGGAAAAGTGGGAAAACCTGTGTTTAATCTATTTCCTACTCACCACAAGTTTTAGCTGGAGTCCCCGATAATATGGGTTGTGGTTGATTTTATGGAAGAACTTGGTAACATAAGAAAAATCTACTGAATTGAACAAAAATCTTTAAAAGGAACCATGAGTACCTCAGCTGTGTGACCCTGATCTCCCTCCCAAAGTTTTTTTTTTTTCTTTAATCATTAAACAGGCCTAATAGAAGACAATGCCACTCCCAACAGTTCCCAATAAGGTCAAGCTCAAACTCAGTGGAAGAGGTTTCCTATGACACACATCTAATTAACATCTCCAGAAAGCCATCATCTTAAATCAAAAGCAGAAATGTTTTAGCCTTTGTTTTCCTCCTTGCTTTGAGGAGACTATCAAGGGAAAAATGTCGAGAAGAATTTGATCTAGGATTCTTTGAAGTTAAGTGAACTGTTCTTTAAAGAAAAAAAAAATGGTCAAACTAATGAAAAAAACACTCCCTCTCTGAAACCAATTGAAACCGGTCATAAATAAAAGTATATGGCAGCATATTTCAAATGTATTCAACCCACAATTCTCATTTGTTTTACCTTTAGAAATGTTAAGGAAATGCAAGTCATAAAGATTTCTGGGCTGTGATAGTAATTCTTAAATAAAAGTTGATGTGAAGACACATGGAAAAATGTACCATTCACCTTAGACTACAGAAGGTCACAGGAAGGCCCCATATTAATTAGCTCATGTTAAAGATAGCTGTAACTGTTGCCTGCGATAAAGTAATAATGCAATAAATGTGTGTCTCCCTTGAGTTGCCACTAACTGAGTGATAAGTGAGTAACCTGTGTGCGATTTTGAATTCTAAAATGTACGTTAGGGAATTCAACCCAAAAAAGGTTATTTTGAGAATGAAAATGGAGCCGTTACATGGCTGTCATGCTTTTTAAAGACTGATAATTTAACTCAGAACTTATTTCAAAGTTAAAATTTGAAAGGAAACTAAGACAACATCCATAATCTTTTCTCTCATTGTTCTTTTCTCTGATTTTAGGCAAGTTGGTCCCCATTAAAGCTCAATGTTTTCATCTGTAACACTGGATAGCAATGTCCATTTTACAGGGTTATCACTGAGATTAAATGGAATGATACATGACAATTTCTTATCTTGTACCTGAAACATAATAAGCCCCCAATCATGAGCTCTTATTGTAACTGCTGCTATTAGGAACTAGAAAGTCTTGGATCTCACATCTCCTCCTGATACCTGAAAACACACCAGCCAAAAATAACCTGACGGAACCAGCATGGAAGAATGAATCAGACCAAATGCCAGCCAAAGACTGAAGCCGAAGCCAAAATTAGGATGCATCTTGGAAAGAGAGACAAAGTTATTTCAGAGAGGAGATGGCATGGGAAAATGACAGAACAAAAAGAAAAGGTAAAGGTAGTAGTAGGGAAACTAAAAATAGAAAATGTGGTACAATCTTATGCAAAGACTCATCTACCTACACAGGGAACGCCACAAATTAAATATTAAGACTTACATTTGCATACGTTTGAGATGATTTTGAATTAATGCTATCTACAAAAACACTATAAAAAGGCAACCTTCGTTACTTGAAAAAGTTAGAAGCCCCTTACCTTTTCTTTTCTTTTCTTTTTTTTTTTGAGTTGGATTCTCACTCTGTCGCCCAGACTGGAGTGCAGTGGCATGCTCCCGGCCACCGCAGTCTCGACCTGCCGGGCACTGGCAATCCTTTCACTCAGCCTTCCAAGTAGCTGGAACTAGAGGCACGCGCTACCACGCCCGGCTAATTTTTTGATTTATTGTAGAGATGAGGTCTCGCCAAGTTGCCCAGGCAGGTCTTGAACCCGCGGGCTCAGGCAATCCATTCACCTTGGCCTCCCAAGGCACGGGATTACAGGCTGAGCCACCGAGCCCGACTGCCCCTTACCTTTTCTAAGTCAGCTAATGGAAGACTTATAATACTACATGAAAGCATTTATAAATAAATCATATGAATAGGCTTAAATGAGTATTCAGTGAGATTCCTATGTGCTATTTCCAGGTTCTAAAGCATGTTTATAATTGTTGTGGGGCTTGGAGGGAAGAATTGTGTAGCTTTTGTTTCCAAATTATTTTCTCCAATCTCTCATATGAAGGAACTGAACAGAAGCATGACAGCCAATCGATATGGCCTGAGTCATTTGACGAAAAACTCAAATTGCTGCCAGATGCACATTTGATCATTGGCAGCTGGAAGAGGAGGGAGAATAAAAATCAGAAAGATAATCTGAAATAATTGATAATGCATACATTGCTTGCAACTCTAAAGTCATTGAGATAGACAACAGTGCAGATTTCTGACTGACTGCAAACCCTTTTTTATTGTCTTGAATAAAGAGGCAAAATTCTCCTGGTTGACAGAGGGGGTTGACCTTTCACCTGCTGATTCTAAATCTCAGGGCCTTTGCTTTTCATCTTTCAAGTCTTATGTTCACTTTGCTGCCGCTCCTCTCCATTTTTTTTTTCCATCATCTAACATATCAGCCTCTTTCTAATTTGGAAAATGTCATTTGCCTAAAAGTTCCTTAACAGCACTCTAATTTAAACTGCATCATGTTGTGGTGCTGAGCTGGCTGCCTGGCTGGACAACAAGCACCCTGTGGACAGTCGTGCCCAATTCTTAAAAAGAGGTGGTGATGACTCTTAACTAAGGGACCCTTCATTGAGAAATATTTATTAGTGACTGTTATAGACTGAACTGTGTCTTCTCCTCCAATTCACACATTAAAATATTCACCTTGAACGTGATGGCATTAGAAGGTGGGGGCCTTTGGGAGGTCATTAAGTCATGAGGGTTGTGTCCTTATAAGAAGAGACCTCTGCTCCCCATCGTGAGAAGATTTAATGAGAAGAAGGCCATCTGCAAACCAGGAAGAGGGCCCTTTGCAGAAACCAGATCTGTGCCACCTCAATCTTGGCCTTCTCAGTCTTCAGAACTCTGAGAAACAAATGTGTGTTGTTTAAGCTACCACCCAGTCTATTTTGTGATAACAGCCCCAAATAAGACAGTGCTTATGAGGGAATGCAGTCCCAAGAGAGATAAGTGGGGTCACCCTCAGGCTCATGGAAGTGACAGGCAGCAGCCATCTAGACTTCAGGTGAAACATGCTCATGAAGCTAAACTGACTTTTCTTGTGGACACCATCCAGTCCCTAAGCATTTCACAAAACCTCTAGAGTAGCAGTTTTCAATTTGGGTGGGTGGAAAACTTTGCCCCACAGGGGACATTTGGTAGCCTAGAGATACTTTTGGTTGCCACAACTGGGATGGGGGTAGGGAGGGAGAGGTGCTATTGGCTTCTACTGGGTAGAGGCAAAATACAACAGAACATCCTACAATACATAGGACAGCCATCTACAACAAAGAATTAGCTGGCCTAAAATGTCAGGTAAGGAACCTGGCCTTGGAGCTACAGTGAAGTTGTACTGCCTTTAGCTGAAGAAATAGAGGAAGTCTTTACATGACTTATCAATTGTTTCTGAGGTCCACACAAGCTTTAAGTAAGAGTGTGAGGGAAGAGGTGTTGTTGTTTACAGTTCCTGTTCTGGGACCCTCTTGTATTTCTGTGACTGCCACACAATGGCTCAGGGTCCCTGTGGGTTCTTCAAATTATTATCAATGACTGAAGCATAACTCCGTTGTGTCCCATTCTCTCACAACCTTTTTACTGCAAGAAAGTTAGTTAATCTGAATGACCAGTCTGGGCCCATGTTTTCCTATGTCTCTCCTCTGAAGGAAAACACAATTGCAAAAGCAATGATTACAGAAGGGAGAACATGAGCCATTATGGAGGCCCAAGCAAGAGAATCTCGGGGGAGACTAGCAGGGTGTGGCGCTTCTCTACCTATTTTGACCACGAAATAGACACAGACCTCACTAGCAAATGTATTTATCCCTCCTGGTTTTGTATCTTTGCCCAACTTAGCCTGCACTTTCTGTCTGATCCTGGACAAGTGACTTGACCTTCCTTTGCCCCCACAACTTAAAAAATGGAGAAAATACGTGGTTCCCACATTCATCTCCAAAACCCAGGGAGATAACAAGAGAAGGCTATGGTGAACAAGGAGACATATGCTACTTGTGACCATTAGTCAGGGGCATTGTCCTCAAATCTCTAAGAATTAAAAAAAAAAAAAAAAGGTTCAAGGATTAGGCTTCCTCTGTTCCAGAATTTGTCTACTTTTTAAAATAAATCCAGTAACTTTGCTCTCTAGGAGGCTACTACTAAATCAGAAGACTGTTTCCTATACCTTTTTTTTAATTTTATGAAATAAATACCTATCTTGGATAATGATTTACTACAAAACAAAAACCAAAAAAAACAGTCAAAACATGAGACTGAAATACAAATTCCAGTTCCTGTTTCTATGTATGTCTCGGAAGACAATTTTATGTCTGTTTATCCTAAATTTAATCTTAAAGAAAAATAGCAAAGGCAGTGGGGTGGGTAGGGCACATATATCATCATCAATAAGCAGGGTTCAAAATTCTAAAATTTAGACAATGAACAGAAATAACAAGTTGATTTCTGGGTGGTTAAATACCAAATTTTTCAGATTGAACCCTAAAGAAAAGGTAATAAGGACAGATTCTCCTTAAAAAAAAAAAAAAAAAAAAGCCACAGGAGCTGCTGTGGTCCTGGAATACACCAAGAAAACAATAGCTTCCATTCTTTCTAGATTGTAGCCTGAGCTGCTGACAAAATGCCTTCAAAATAAAAGGGAACCACACAATTCACCTTACTATCAAACATAGACAGGTTATAATTAACACTTAATTAACAGCACTATGATGAGTTCTGCTTAATTCTGCTCAAAAATTGCCTAAAGTTTTTTCTATAAAACATGTCGTAAATGGGCAATGGCCTATCAGTTCATTCTGTTTCCCTACGCTTTCCTTCTGTACAATATAAGAAAGAATTGGGACTACATAAATGCCCATGGCAAAGCAAGCCTTATCCTCTTTCTTCCTGAACTCTCCTTACTCCCAACCATTAGCAACACACAACAGGGCCTCTGAACACAGCCACTCAGCTTGCTCCACATCGTTTCTTCTGGGATCCTCTGGAGAGAATTTTCAGTAGAGACAAAGACCTTCCCAGGGTCTCTTAAGCAGAGATGGAAGGATTGTTAAGTCCTTGCTAATTTCCCACCTCTCATGCATAGCTACAGAAAGTCAATAGGATGCTGAATGGGATAAGTAAATAAGCTAGGACCCTTCCTCATAGTGATCTCTTCCCTCTGCCTTTGACCATTTAGTGGTTTACTTGTACTTTTTCCAGGGGTGGGCCTAAGAAATAAAAGTAAAACTTTAAAACTTAGCCTATTCTTCCCACCTGAGAGTTCTATAAAAGTGGTACGAAGGATGGTATAATGACTAATGAAAGTGGTACGAAGGATGGTATAATGACTAATGAAACACATTTGGATGACAATTATTTCAATGTTTGTTTTAAATGCCCCTTTCTCATTGCTACAGGTGATATATCTGCATGACCAAGTCACTGTATAAAGAGTACAAGAATTAATTTGAACAGAATAATCAAAAAAGTTACAGTCCTGGTATTAGGAGAACTTCCTTGATTGTGTGGTACTGTTAAAGGAGTCAGAATCATTGAATGAGTTGCCTGAGTTCGTGAAACTGATGAGTAACAGCTTCTGGGTGAGACTGGCGGGTCTCCTTGCTCCCAAAGCAGTGCTCTTTCTAACCTTCCCGTGAGTTATTACAATTACAATCTTAAAAACACAACTATTGAGAAACACAAAAAGATCCTAATAAAAGAGGGAAAACAGGGTGATAGTCAATATATGTGCAAAGCAAGATTCCTAACAGACAGATTTCTCAACTACAAAATGAGGATTTCTGCAGGTTAGGGGGATAAACACATCTAGCAGAAACAGACCCCCAAAAGGCCCCGAAGACTACAAGTTTATTGTAAAGGAAGAACACACAACAATTTAAATCAAAATAGTTTAATATCATGAATTAACAGGAATTTGAGATAAAGAAATACTTACTAAAAATACTTTCACTATACTTGGTAATATCCAAGCTGTTATTAGAGTGCCATATCTAGCATTCGTCTACACAATTAAGCCACACTAGAGAAAAGCATAGAGAAACCAAATTATAAAGATATAGAATAATGCAGCACTTCTCAAACTTTAATGTGTTTAGGACCTCCTGGGGATTTTGTTAAAATGCAGAATCTGGTTCATTAAGTTTGGGGTAGGATCTGAGATTCTGCATTTCTAATCAGCTCCCAAATGACCCAATGCTGCTGGCCTAAGAACCACACTCTGAGTAGCAAAGGAAAGAAGAACCAAAACGGAAAGAAGAAATGTATTATTCAATTTCCATAGAAGAATAAGAGAACTTATTAGCTGGGGGACTATGCTACAAGCCATGCGGTCTCTATCTCTGTAGGAAAAATGGGCTTCCACTGCAGAAACACTTTTCAATTGAAACATAAAAATATTCCAGGTGGAAAAGGTTCTGGAAGAGTTAACTGGAGAAGAATGAGAAACCTCCACCCCTAGGGCTTTGAACAATGCAGATTTGGATGACTGCAGGGAGATATTGGGGAAGACAACAATAGTTAGAATTCTTTAAAAGACACTTTGGTACGTTTTTGTTTTTTTTTAAACCCTGTTTAGTGTTCAGGTTAAGCAGAAAAGCCTAGAGACTGAGGCAGCTGCACTGGAGAAAGGAAGAAAAACTGTGGCCTGATACATTTCTGTCTCTTTACAAAATGAATGCAGATTTCTCTGATACTTGGGAATCTCAGTCAGGAGGAGCTCAGTGGTGGTAAAATAAAAAAGAAACAGGCATTCTCTAAACTCAGTGAAATACGCCAGCCCACCCTAGAGCCATCTTTTACCAAATAAACCATAAAGCAAAACTTGGGGCTAGTTCCTAACTTGACATCTTTATTAACTGAGGGGACCACAGGTGCTAAAAGCCACCAAACTGCCAACTCAGGTTTCATTCCAAATGAATGAGTAGAATCAATATAATCATTAAACGACTGTCACCTTCAACTTTGAAAGATCAAAAGTACTGACATAATCAAAATATGCTTCCATTTTCTTCTGAGTAGTCATCCTTTCTCCACAATCTTTTTTATGAACAGGATGATCCTTCATGCAGATAGCACATCCAGAAACCATAGATGCCTGTGGAGGAAGATTCTAAGCAGCACCTTTTGTAATATCAAGGGAAGTAGCAAAGCCATTATGATTCAAAGTTACCAACATTTAGAGAAAACAAAACAAAACTTAAAAATAGGCAAAAAGCAACTTGGATGAACTTAGAGTCTATAATACTGAGTGATCTATCACAGAAGCAAAGAACTGAGTACCACACGCTCTCACTCATAAGGAGACCTTGAACAATTATCATAATACTATAAGTAAGGGATTGGCAGTAGTTGGAATCTGCCGGGGGGGGGGGCAGGATTTGCAGTAGTGGGAAACTGCCAGGGGAGGGGGGCACATCTCATCAACAAGGGTACCTGCATAATGAACATTAGTATACCTAACCCTGAATTGGTACTCCACACCTTCAAAATTAAAACATTTTTTAAAAATAGGGGAAAAAAAAAAAGATGGTCCATGTGTGCTAATAACATCCATTCAGGCCTGTAGCAAACTGGTCCTAATTTCTACAGGAAGGCAAACAGACTCCGAATCAACAGCATGCCGTTTGGTCCTATTTATTAGGAAGTCAGTCACAAGATTCTGTTTTCTAGTCAATGAAGTTTCACGGTAGTGAACAGGACTTAATTATTAGATGGCAATTTCCTTCACTGGTCTGTAAGAGAAGCTCAAGGAAGACAAGCATAGGCTTTAGGGAATGGTAGGAAAATGATGAGGTGGCCAAAGATACTCCCCAAGAGCTAAATTTAAAAAAGCTGCTGTGTAATGCAATTCATACACTGTATAAGTCACACAAGTTATTTTCCCAGTGTGAGAGCACATTTCACCAAGGGCTATAGGATTTACAGGAATGTAAACTGCCTGCAAGGCACGTAACTGCTGGACCCACGTGGCTACCCAACACTGGGAAGACACCAGCTCCGCTTACTGGCATGGGACTTCAGGCATTTGATCGCCCTCACTGAGCTGTGGTTTCCGGGTAAAAGGGTGATAGAAGTACCTAACTCAATGGGTTGTTATGATGATTAAATGAGATGGTGACTGTAAGAAACGTGGTATGGAACCTGACAACTGAGCAAATACAGAACAATTCACTCTATCTGGTAGCAAGAAACTACCAGAAACCAAAATAGGAGAAGGATGGCAGAAAGAGGAACTGAAAAGAGATGAAAGGGACTTGACACTGAAGCACTACCTCTCTGTAGTTTTATGTAAGTGTCTGCAGAGAAGAGAATCTCAAAAAATCATGTCATTGAAACTGGTCAATTATATTTGTCATGTGATACCACAGGACTTAAATAAAGAATACTGCCACACAGACACAAAAAAACTTTTATCACTAGGTATAAAGGTGCTTCCTATTTTGTTTTAAACTTATAATTTTAATCACTGAATCATTATTTGAAATGGATTGCTCTTAACTAAAATGGCAATTCTAAAACACCCTAAACTTTTGTAACCTACATCATTATACTTCATTAACTGAAGTATAGAACCATATCATACACCAAATATGCCATGAAATGTAATTTTCTGAAACTGTGAATAAAATTACATGTGATTAACATCCTTTACCAAACTGTTCTTGAGATTACTTATCCCCTACTGTCTACCTGATTTATCACAGTGTTTTATAACTGATATTCAATAATTGAGTGTACTGTTTAAAAAGAGATCTGTAAGAAAATCATAAGTATTCACATACATATTCTAAGGTCCACATGACTTGATTAAGGATCAGTAATTTCAGCCAAAGCAAAGATCATGGACTTTAAAGTTTTTGTGAAGAAATCATCATATTTGATGATTAAAGTAAGGGTTTTGCTAACCTTTTAAAAGTGTTATTTCCTTTTAATAATATTTTAAAAATCTCAGTCTATCTTTTAATGCTACAAATAAATGTCATGACTAAGAAAATAAAGCAATTTTAATATCGATGACAGTTGTTTTCAAATTACATTTGTATCTTCTTCCTTCTCTGGATATTTTAGTAAATCATTTCTAGGGTAAGGGTGGAGTGTGTAAACTAATCCAACTCGCAAACACACACGCAACAATTTAGAGTCTCCATAAACAATATAGCCAGCATTTGTTACATATCAGGCACTATGTTAAGGGTCGTAATATGTATTATTTCATTTAAACCTTACCACAATCCTGGGATTGTGTTACCATTCCTATTTAAACACAAGGAAACTGAGGTTTAGAAAGAATGAGTAAATAAATTCCTCAAGATCTCAAAGCTAGTAAAGAAGGCAATTTGGATTCAAAATCCATGCTTTTAACCACAAATTTATAGACAATGCTATAAAAAGCATGGGTGGAAGTGTTGGCAAACCTTTCATCTAAATAGAGTCCACTGGAATATACAAAGTTATTTTTATAAAAGGAAACAGGGTAAGCTCCGTGTTTATAGAGGGTAATGAGAAATTACATACTGAAATGCCATTCTGATAAATCCAAACTAAACGAAATCAGCTAAAACAACATTTCACATATTAGGCACCTGCATATCAGAATACCTTCTCATCTGGAAAGCAGCTTGCAAAAGAGATTGCCATCATAAAAGCACATTTTTATACCTTATTATGTGTCCTCCTATAAAAATACTAAATAAGAAATCTCTAATTTCTAGAAGAGTCTAGACAGTGGCAGACACAAGAAACTGGGTGTGACTAATAGATTTTTACAAGCAAACACGGAGCCAAAAGGTAAGGCATGAGTCCTGACATTTATTGATCCTACAAAATAGAAACCCTTTTCAATCGAAGGACTACAGCTCTCCTGACCCACTGCAAGGCCTGCTAGACAGGGAGATATTTTTATCTGACAACTTTCCTTCAGCCCTTCCGTCCTTTATTTCAAATGCTAAAATAAAAACTAGAAAAAGTGTACTTACAAAGTCATAAGCCATACACCATAATAGGTCAATAAAAGTCCTTTGACCTTAGAAGCCACGAAAGAACAGAAGATTAAAAAGTAAATCATAAGCAGCTGCATCTCTCGTCCCCTTTGTTTACATTCTTAGACATCCACTTTTTAAAAATATCCCCTATGTAGATCAAAACACACTGTACTTTGAGAAGGGGAAAACAATGACGTTAGCTTTAAAATATTGCACAGTTTACATATAAACAGAACTAAGTTTATGCACATTATTCTAGTTGGCAGCAACTGATCTGAATGGCTCAAATGAAGAGCTATAATTGTGTTGATTATCTCTGTCTACAAAAAAACCTAAATACATATGTAACCTTTAAAGTAGTATCTAGCTTAAATATATGTTCCCTATTAGTATATAAGAATACAACTGGTTTAACATATCAAAATAATCCAAGAAGCTTTTTCAAGTTGAACTTGGGTGCTACAGTCTTGGATACTAGATGCAATTATTAGGGGCACTCTCTCTCTTTATCCTCTATTTCCCTCTTTCCCCTGTCAACTTTTTATTCCTTTCCCTTAATACAATCTCCCTTTCAACTAGTACCACCCATAAATACTACTCAGCTCATTACTGACACAGACTTCAAAAACTGGGTGGCCCCATACCAACAATTTCTTTTTTTATTGTCTGCACCCATTAAAACACTAATTCAACAAAAAGCTGCCCTTAAGAGTATGGATCCCCCTCCCAACATCAAGCAGGCACGTGGGAAAGGAGCACAAAGGGGTCACATCTCTAAAATTCTAGTTTGTCACATATTCAAGACATAAGGAGTTGGCAAAAAAACTTCAAAGTACGACATCCATTCACAGACTATATGCACTTTCAGTTGTTCTTATAAAGGAAAATACTTAATCCTAAATAGGATCTAGGTTTTAGTATAGTATAAGTCAATTTCTTTCAGGAACAACAAATTAATATCAATGGTAAAAAAGTCAATAAATTCAGGCAGGAAAAAAAGATTGGCTACCCTGAAATATCATTAAGAAAGCAATTGTGTTATATTCACATATCTAAGGTACTCTACAAGCCAAGGTCAATCACCGACTCATCTTACTGAGAAAGTTCTGATGTTAAAATGGGGTACTACTGACCTCACTGAATCAAAACATATGCTCCACTGAAGGTGGTGAAACATCCCAAGAGAGTGAATCACCGTCTCTCAAAAATCCCCAAGGATTATATGTAAACATGAGCCCTGCCACGACAAGTCAAAGTCTTGACAACCAAAGAAGTGGCGCTAGTGTTTATGCATGCCCAAGGTTTAATGAGCATTTTCCCCTTAGAATACAAGTAGGAAAGATAGTTTTTTTTTCAACCAGGTGACTTATTCATCAACTCTAATATGCATTTTGATGCATAATAATAGTAATGTGAAGTTAGACTCAGGGATTCAATCAACAACTAGGATAGAATTAAAAAGAGAAAACAGAATTGTCTCCTTCAATATAGACTGGCTCTTTTCTTAACAGGCCCTATATGGCCAAAGGAAGGTCTAACTGCTTGTGTGCTTGCTTCCAGTGATGAAGTGAATGTATAAGAAACACAAATATACTTGACTATTTATAAAGTACTGCAGTTAATAAGTTATGATGATAACTCCAAGTCATATCTATAATATGCAGAGTAGGAAGTATTCACTACTAGAGGATGGTTGTGGGCATTCAGTAGGCCAGCAGCTTGAAAACATGTTACAAAACATGTGCTCCATGATAAATAGAATTCTGTGGCCAAAGACATATAGGAAATATCTCCCTTTTGACATCTCCTATCTCACATTTTGTTTAAACATGTGTTTCCTAAACTTATATAATCAGAAAATACATAGTTTTTATTATATACCTGTGCTCACTACTCTAATATCCTGTAAAACACACTTTGGGAAATAACATATTAAAATTTTTCCCCCAAAAGGCATTTTCCCTTAAACTTTGCTATCTAAAAAGCATCTTAATAAAATATTAGACAAAATATATACAGGCATATGCAAAAGAAATATGTTTTAAGATTAAAAAAAATTGATTTTGAAAATCAACTGGAAGGCGGGCGTGGTGGCTCAGCCCATAATCCCGCACTTTGGGAGGCTGAGGTGAGTGGATTGCCTGAGCCCGCGGGTTCGAGACCCACTCAGGCAACTTGGCAAGACCTCATCTCTACAATAAATCAAAAAATTAGCCGGGCGTAGTGGCGCATGCCTGTAGTTCCAGCTACTTGGAAGGCTGAGGCGGAAGGATCGCCAGAGCCCAGCAGGGCGAGGCTGCAGTGGCCGGGAGCAGCCACTGCACTCCAGTCTGGGCAACACAGTGAGACTCCAACTCAAAAAAAAAAAAAAAAAAAAAATCAACTGAACACAACAAGATATGACTTTGAGAATACCACACTCCCAAATTCCTAATATGATTTGTAGTCAATAAGAAAGATATAAATGCACTAATAATTTACAATTTGGCATAAGATTTATATGTTTAAAGAATTATTTGCTGCTCCAATTTTGAAGGAAATGAAAAAGGGGCAGAGAAAGAAAAGAGAGAGCAAAAGCAAGAGAGAGAGAGATCAAGTTGAAAAATAGATAAATAGCTTTCTTTCCTAATTGTTCATAGACTCAAGTTGAATTCAGAAAATCATTCATGATGTTTCAGGACTCATATATGAAAGTTTTTTATTTCATGGTATGGGTGGACAAATGCCATATAAATGAAGTGGTTTTTTACTGCACAAATAATTTTAAATAATACTTGAAGAATGAGAGACAAAAGTAATATGTTACATTGCTAGAAAACAACAGTATAATTAATCTACTACCATGACCAAACACTTACGATGAGCACTTATAAAATCATAAAGAACACCATAAATGAAAATCTAATGCCTTTACTTTCTTAAATACTAAACAGAATATTATATTATTTTCCCAGTATATAGTTGTCTGTATCAGAAAAATGTAACACTTGCATATTTAGACTTGGGTAGAGATTTTACCCTTATTAAGGTGCTAAACTTTGATATGATACAGAAATAATTAAAATGAATCAGACTATTACTTTGATCCCCTCCCTTGGTTTCTAACAGGCTATGATGATACACAATATTTTCTAAGATATCTTTATGTGCCTAAATTATATACTGCCAGAAATGTAGAAATGAAACATAAAAGGCATCATGTTTATGGGAAGTGTCAGGGAGGGAATGAGGTGAAAAGATCACACGAAAATCAAAACAACCTACAATTAACTAGAAAGGACACACACCCAATCTAAGATTCCTAAAGATTCCAAGGAAGTGAAATTGTTAATGCTCTACAAATAGATACAGGGATTGTCCCTAAAAACATTTTTGTAAATTCCTTTAGCAAAGATGCTCACTGCACATTACAAATTATTTTATCCAGTAATTGTCAAACAAGAAAGGCTGTGCAATTATACATTCATTTCTGTTTGTGCCCAGAGTATGACTCACAGAGGCCCAATGGGGGATAATGAAAAAATAAGCTTTAATATCCAAAAAGTGCCTATTTCTGGGGAATGGGGGAGGGACACAGGACTCAAAACACAAATAAAAGACACAACTAGCAAGTAATATTCATTAGGCACCCATGTGATTTTTGAAAGACAATTCCAAATGCTTACTTATATAAATGTGAGATGTGGTTGCTAGATTTTTACAATGCTATCTTGGTCAATGGAAAAATTCTTTCTCCAAAGCAAAACATTTTGTCCAGAGAAAACTTCTATGGATGTTTGCAGCAAACGAACTTCTAAATATAGTACCTGCATCTAATAAAGGGACAAGAAAGTCCTGGGTTCTTGAGCCTGAAGTTTCAAGGGATTTGACATAGCCCCGATGAACTATGGCAGAACCATGGCAGCTGGCAAGTGTCCGGAACCATTAACCACCAAACAGCTGCTGAAGCAAGTCACATTCCACAACCCTGTAGCACTTCCTACAATATAGTAAAAGTTGGTATGTGACAAAATTTATTTCTTCACTAAAGCTGAATGAAGATCATGTGAGCAGAGGAAAACTTTTAAGATCAAAGCAGGTTGCTGGGAACAGCGGCTCATGCCTATAATCCCAGTACTTTGGGAGGCTGAGGTGAGAGGACTGCCTAAGCCCACGGGTTCAAGAGCAGCCTGGGCAACTTGGCGAGACTTCATCTCTACAGTAAATCAAAAAATCAGCCAGGCATGGTGGTGCACGCCTGTAGCTCCAGCTACTTGGAAGACTGAGGGGAACGGATCGCCTGAGCCCAGGAGGTTGAGGCTGCGGTGGCCATGAGCATGCCACTGCACTCCAGCCTGGGCAACAGAGAGACTCAAACTCAAACTCAAAAATAAAAAAATTTAAAAAAATTTTAAAAATCAAAGCAGGAACACATTTTGAAATGTATATTAAAAATGAAAGAAAACAGCATAGGAACTTTTTCAAAATTCAAACAGAAATAAAAACAGTATTTGGTTATAATTTAAACATGGCAGTTGCTTTACAGTATAGAAAACTTAACAGAATCAGAAGTCACAATAAAATGCAAATACACCATAAATAAAAAAGCCATAAAAATACACCGAAATGTTTTGTCACCTAGCCTTGCTAGAACATGCACATAGGCTTAGTTGAGAGAAGAGTTATGCTTAGTATAAGACCATCAGCCATACAAGTCTTTTAATTTATGTACATAAATTAAATTTTTGCATTATGTTTGTATGTCGCCTTATGACAAGATTAAAAATTAATTTTAAAACTAAGATTCAATAAATAGCTTTACAAAAATGTTGCCTGAAATATTACTTTGACATCCTTTCTATTCCTTGGAGAGCGTTGAAAAGACTCAATCACTTTATACAATGTCAACAGAAGAGAATCTCATAGATAGCAAATCCCATAGTGTCCAGTCCACATTTCCCTGCAAATGCATGCAGTCATACTTTTTTTGCCCTTTTAATCTGCTGTGGCTCCATTAGTAAGCCCCCAAAAATGTAAAATGGCATTTACACTCTTGTCCATCTGGAATGTCTCTACGTCAGAGGAAAACCCTCAACTCTCCCCCTCCTCACCCGCAGAAGATGATTAAGTACACAGCTGGTAGAAATCTGGGCATGTATGAGGGTAACCACTTATATGCATGCACACACACAGCTAAGTGTTTAATTCCCTCCAGCACCCTCTTTTACCCATTTTCAGATGATGCTAGAAAGTATATAAGTTGTTTTTTGTCTAAGTGAATTCTATACTATTATTAGACACCAAACAATTCCATGTTTAAAAGATATTGCAAGAGCAAAGCTTGAAAGCTTGCCATCAAAGCTGTCTTAAGTCCAAGGTGCTGTCTTTTCCTATCTCTAGATACCTTGGAACAAAGTATGCAGAATACTAAGGCCAATCTTGTGAGGGTATCATTGTGAAACCTAATCCTAAAACTCTGTCCTTCTCAGATCCACATATGAGCATTTTAGCTGAGATTCAGGAGTAACTAAGGTCTTTCACGCTGCTTCCATGAAAACCAATACTTCTAGGTTTCACTGCTGGCTCATGATGGGAAGCTAAACTTAGAAATCCAGCCGGGTTCTGTATCAAGCTATACCACCTAACTAAGCTGTGGATAAGAATGAGGCTATGCAGACAATTCTAATTCTTAACTATTAGTTTTAACAAGCAAAGCAGACCAGTAAAATTCAACTTTCCAGATAACTTAACAACAACATAACTGCTTTAGAAAGCATCTTAGTAATAAATTTGGTTAATAGTTGTGAGGTTCTGACAGTACAACTACATGGGGCACTATTTACAGCATCATGTGTGTGAACATAGTTCCACAGAGTTGTGCCATACATAACCTGGTGATTGCAGGTTTTATTAAGTCACTTGAAACCAGTTTCCAAGATCTCTACCTCAGAAAAAGCTGGAATATTATTCACTGTATCACTGATACTTTCCCATTTTTCTATATCCCTATATTGCTTTCCAGGCACTTAATTCCAATTATCTGAAAAACAAGTAAGAGAGAACTAAAATCGCTAATCAATACAGAGGGCTGAGTTGTGGTGCTACAACAACACAGTTCTTGCTCATTACAGAATCTCATCCTAAATACAAATTAGAAGGCACCCTAAGGTTCATTTTACCTCAACACCTAGCAATCATTATTTTACAGAAAAATTTAGATGTGAATTTGGTTTGATTTATTTAGTTATTAAGAATCTTGCACTTAATGAATGTAAATATCTATGACCATTCAAGCATGGCATCCTGACTTGGAATCACTGCGCGGAATTCTTTGGGAAGTCCTCTTAAGTGTCTTACTGTACTGACAGTTAAAGACGGCCACTGCACTCCAGTCTGGGAGACAGAGTGAGACTCCAACACAAAAAAAAAAAAAAAAAAAAAAGATAGCTCATGCCTCCTGAGATATTACTATCTAAAATGCCATTAGAACATAAAAATGCAAGAAAGAGCAAATCTTTATCTAAACATAAGTTTTACCTACCACAGGTAACACTAGTGAAGCATCTGTACAATGCAGGCATTGTACTATGAGTTTTGATTGGTGAAGAGGTCAGATAGTAAATGTTTGGTGCTTTGTGGGCCACATGCAGTCTCAACTACAACCAACTCTGCCATTGTATTCAAAAGGAGGCACAAACATCACATAAAGAAATGGATGTTCTAATAAAACTTTACAGAAACAAGCAGCAGCTGGATTTGGCCCACTGGCTCTGGTGTGCTGGCTCCTGATCTAGTGTAAAGTCAGCAAAACAACTTATTTCACTGTAATTCAGGAGAAAGAATCCAAAAGGGGCTGAACACAAATGCAAAATCAGCTCAAAGTAATAAGGCTATAAATATAAAACATCTTTCCAGTTAAAGGCATCAGGTAAATAAAATACCTAACAACTGGTCTGCCAACATAGAAAGAAATAGGTGTATATTTGTTATTCTTGCAAAATATTAAAATAAGGTTGTGCTGGGCTCAGTGGCTCAGCCTGTAATCCCAGCACTTTGGGAGGCCGAGGTGAGTGGACTGCCTGAGCCCACGGGTTTGAGACCTGCCTGGGCAACTTGGTGAGACCTCATCTCTACAATAAATCAAAAATTAGCCAGGTGTGGTAGTGCACGCCTGTAGTTCCAGCTACTTGGAAGGCTGAGGCAGAAGGATTGCCGGAGCCCAGCAGGTCGAGGCTGCGGTGGCTGGGAGCGGCCACTACACTCCAGTCTGGGCGACAGAATGAGACTCCAATTCAAAAAAAAAAAAAAATAAGGTTGTGATCATTCAGAAGGAAACAAAATGAACTACAGAACATTCTGTGTTATTATCTTCCTTTAAGTGCTTTTATAATAAGGAATATACAGTAATTTTCTGAACAGAAAGATAAAAGGGAAAATGGATGAGACAATACTTTCAAAGGCAAGAAGGAAAGACTATTGGTGTCGTAAGTAAAAGAACTGGAGAGAATACACTGCTGAGGGCCTTCAACTGCTGAAGGGCCTTGTTAGTTTTAACTCACCATTCCCTAAACATCTCCCATACCATCCTATTTTTGGTCTCTTTTTATTCAAATTACTACATTTTTGGGGTTTTTCTTTTTATATCATGTTGTGGCTTCTACAGTCTGAAATTATGCAAGATTCAGAGAGTCCTGCATTAAGGCACTCTGGGAAGGCTACTGTCCACATTTATGACAAAAATATTACAAACAAAATCCACAGAAAGTGCTATACATGCCACATCTCAGATCCTGGTGGTTACCCCCTTTGAATGCCAACATGAAAATAAAATGAGCAATCCAGGGAGCTTGAATTTCAAGGGTATTTTTAAAAAGATGCCATCTGTTTTCCAAAAGCAAAACAGAAGCAGAAATAGTTCTCTCCTTGTCTAGCACCAGCAATCCAAAACATTAGATCATGGTGAGTGCATCCAATTTCCAGTAGCCAAGGTATCAACATTTTTGTGGTCTTTCTCTCTTGGTTTCTGTGATACTAGTCAAGTTTTATTCCATATGGAATTGCTCACTACCCTCACAATGATTTCAAATCAATGTTAAACACTCTCAAAAAAGACTCTATATAAAGCCCCATTCACAAAAACTTTGACTTTTGAATCAAATTTCTCTTAAGCAATACCCAAGTTAGTCTTTCCTTCATTGTGAATATCTACAATGAATCTCAGGGTATTAATATATCCCACTCAATATGATAATCTTTGGGTCAATCACTTAGTAATCATAGCTCAAAATCTCATTTGTATCAATGTTGTATGGTAAATAAACTTCAAATCCAAATAAAATGAAAATTCCTACACACAACTCTATAGTTCATGCCCCATGACGAAAAGTGGAGCACGGATAAACTTTCACAGTACACGATACAAATAACATGTCTATTCAGTCTGAAAATAAGTTTTACAATTTCTTTCCATACCAGATTTTCTAAATAATATTTTGTTTTTCTTTTACTGCACTACTAAACATATGTTTTCCTTTAGCAATATAAAGGATCACTAAAGGAAAGTGGCAAAGAATCAAACTTAAAAATATGGATTTTTAAATTGTTATGAAAAGTATCACAAAGTCGGAGACATATGTCATTGGTCTCAAGGAAGACCAGGAGAGAGAGAGAGAGAGGGAGAGAGAGAGAGAGAAAGAGAGAGAGAGAGAGAGAGAGAGAGAGAGAGAGAGAGAATGAAAGAGGATAATGTTACCAATCCTAGAAAAAGGAATTAAAACAGATCACAGTGCCAGTGACCCACAGTATCATCTCTGTCGATGAATCATAGCACAATTTACCTTTTGTGTTGTAGTTATTAAGAAATTATATACACTAATCAACTGCCCCCTAAAAACAACAATGCACAAATACATTTAAGTAGTGATTATAGAAAAATAATGGATCCTATACTTAGAAGTCTATCTCACAAATTTCATTTCTTTTTAATTATTTTCAGAGCCAAGAATATCTGCTTACACTTCCTTTTCTCTCCTTTCTCAATTTTTCCCTATAGCTCCACCAATAGCTTCACCAACTCATATTCTTTTTAAAAATCAACTCTTTTTTAATATTTTATTTTTTAAAATTAGAAATAGGATCTTGCTATGTTGCCCAGGCTGAACTCGAACTCCAGGATTCAAGCAATTCTCCAACTCTATCTCCCGAGTAGCAAGGACAACAGGTGTACACCACCATGACCAGCTCACCAAGTCATATTCTTTTCTTAGAAAAAAATATGCTCAAACTCATCTACCTCCGGAAATTCAGTTGAACTGAAACTGAAATTAGAAACATGATAATGCCTCTAAATTCGTGTTGACTAGCAAGTAGCAAACCCTGAGGAGTGAATGACTGTTTGTTGTCAGATAGACTTTTTTGGAGGTATTTTCTGTGCATTCTTCTCCAGGAATGGTCAATATCCAACTACAAGGGTCAGGAAGAATTTTTATGGGGGCCCTGCAGGGAACCAATAAATATTTGGGTTTTCTACAAAGTTGGTTAACACCACTCTCTGTCTCAGTGAGTTCTCTAAAACAATTCCATGAGTACTAATGGCCCTTCTTGAGCTCACAGGAGTGAAGTATCTATGGAGTTTTGCCACCTGCCTACTCAACAACTGGTCTCATAGCTTAGGAGCTATGAGAAACTCTAGTTTCTTTTTGCAAAAATTGGGGGAGAATAGCCAAGGCCTTCCTGAGGCTCTCTTCTGCCACTTCCATAAAAGAACTATGCAGGATGCCTTTTATCAGCTGAACATAATAGGAACCAGAAATAAGCCATTTTTCAAAGTCCACTGAAAATACAAGCCTAATTTTATAGTAAAATGGATTTAACTGAGATGTTATATGGAAAAATAACTGAAATATGGTGAAAAAAAGCTATTTTACATTATGCTTAACAAAATATGTTTTAATAGCATCTACTAGAAAATTATTAGAATGAACAAAATTTGATTAAGCATTCATTTTTTAATTATTTTTCCTTGTTTCATCTTTGACTTCTTATTTGGTATTCATAGAAACAAGTATAAAAAGGAATCATTTCCATACAATATTCAAAGGCTTTATCAATTTACTCAAGGTCCTCTCTTAATCCTATAATATTTTTATCGTGCACTTTACAAGTACTAAAGTAGTCATTATCTTTTGTTTCTTTGAGTTGACTCATCTAATTCTGCTAGATCTTTGCTTGGTATTGACTCCTTATGAAATCCAGCATTCTTCCAATCCTGCATCTTTTGCAACAGGTGTATTTTCACACTAAATAAAACTGATGAAGGGAACAGTCACGGTGGGTATTAAGTATAAAAAGATAATAAGCAAAAGGAGAGTCTAGAAGTGGTTAGTTCATTAGTGAATACTTTTATATTTTCTACTTCCCTACTAAATCCTTATAACTATAAGAACTCAGATAATGAGGATCATTCAATTCCTGCCACCATCCCATATGGTAGGATTTGGTTTCACCAGCCCACTAGCATGCCTCTACGAAACCACCAGAGCCAGCTGTCCAAAGCAGCTCAAAACAAGACTGATCACGGAATTAACACCTAAAAGCAAGTGGCATAATCAAAAACATTATTAAAAGTTTACTCAGCCAACATAATTTTCTAGGAAGTAGGGAAAAATCAAGTTAAAATTAAAAAAAGCAATAAAAGTCAAAGCTAACTCACTCTGATTAGTACCATATGTTTCTACTATGGGCTTTAAATGTCACCAAAAAAAAAAAGCTCTGAAATGTAGGTGTAAAAACAGACTAGTATCTAGCATACAGGAAGATTAAAGGATTAAAATGAACTAATACTGTACTTCCTAAAACATACAGACTTTCACACAGTGCCAGTCAACTTGCAGCCAAGTGTTATCAGCAAGGCTAAATTTGGATCTCATAACCTAAAAACCACTTAAGATTTAAAAAAAAAAAAAAAAAAGTGCTGAAATAAGTACAAATCATAAGGGCCAGTAAAGAAACAGGTCATGTCAGGTGACATGATTTCCAAAACAAAAATGACCAACTCAAGGCACACAAAAACTGGGATAAATTGTTAGAGGCTTATAGCAAGAATCCTAACCTCCCTCCCAAAATAGGCCCTTAGCCATTCTTTATAGATGAAGGGAGATTTGACTTTAAAGAAACAAGAACAGGCATGTCTTGCAGGGAACATATCAGTGATCATTCCATGACCAAGCACCAGGCAGGCCTGGAACTAGTACTAAACTAGTCACAACACCATTGGGCCTGGTTTGGCCAATGGGCTTTCTCAGGGGCTAGGGCAATATGTCACTGTGCCAGGACTAAGATGAAACCTCCTTGAAGCACCCCTAAAATATACCAGGGTGAAGCTGGCAATGAATATGTGAAAATCTAGGTCAGAGGTGACTTTGGTTCATATCTAAGAGGTCTCAGCTGATTGGCACTATTGGAACTGAAGGCACGAGGAGTAACAGGTCATACAGAAGAACTTCATGTCCCGCCAACTAAGTGGGCATGGCGGGTGGTGCAGGCACATATGCAGATCTTGTTAATTGACTTCTTATCGTACTTTGAATGAAACCCAAATTACTTCCCATGGCCTAGCAAGTCCTCCTAGATCTGGCCCTAGTTTACAACTCCAATCACATCTCCTACTGAGTCCCTGCTGCTCCAGAGGCACTGGAATCGGCCAGAATTGTTTTCATCTTGAGACTCTCCATCTACCGTTCCCACTGAGAGTGCTTTTCACCAGCATATAACTCCCTCGCTCACCTCCTTCCAGTGTTCCAGTGTTTGCTCAAACAGTCCTTTCTTTTCTTCTCAAAAGTAGCCAATCCTACTCCTTCTTCTCTATTTCTTAACAATATTCCATTTTCTTTGTGTCTCTTACTGCTGAAATTATATTTGCTTTTGTTATTATTTGTCTCATTTTGTTATCATTTGTCTCTTCCATTAGAATAATATAAACTCCATGAACACAGAAACCTACCCCTTTGCCTGATTCACTAGAGTCTCTGTTTTCCAAAAATATACCTGGGCAGACAGTGAGCCTCAACAAGCAAAATATTTGTGGAATGAATGAGTGAACATATACTCGCTCCTTTGATATAAATATTTAATGAAATATTAAAGAAAACAGTAAGCAATTAATCATTGATAAGATGAAAATCAATCAAGCCAAACCCAAAGGGCTAATCGAAGAGTTGGATGTTTGCCACATAATGTACAAGAGCTGCTTGGTAAAACTACTCTGAGCACTCCTTTGTATTTTCTGACATTAAAATCCACTTGCAACTAGGCTCAGGCTGTTACTAAACCAATTTGGTTGCTATCAGAAGTTCACCAAGATCTTGATTCTTCTTTAAATTCATCAGAGTTGACTGAAGCAAGAGAGATGGTACCTTCTGTGACCCATTCTCCAACAACAATGTTGTAACACTTGTTTGCAAAATAGGAGAACTCATATTCAATATATTTTATGTAACCATATTCAATAGATTTCAATATTGTTTATGCAACTAAGGAAACTATCAGAATCTAGAAACTGGCAATTGAATTTTCCTAATTCAATGCTACCACTATCACCAATCACTCTGTGACCATGAGTATGCTCTTAAAGCAAAGAACATATACCAAAGATGAAAATCTACTGAGCAGAGTCAAAAAAGAGTTACAAACAGACAATAAAACTAAGGCCATCAGCCCTTGCCCTGCCAATGATGGTCACTAGCAATGCAATACACATGGATATTGAACTCAGGATAATCCAGGTTCAAATAATCTGTAACCAACAAGGACAAGGAAGCTAAAGCAAGACTTCCCTGAGTGTCTTCAGAAAGAATATGCAATAACTTATACAATCCATGCTACAAGAAAAGGAAATAAGAAAATAACTAAAATTCCAGCTCCTGATTCCTGGGTAATTATAAATTGGTAACTAACTATGGTCAATGGCTATCTATAAAACTGACCCAGGAATTTTATCCCTCCTCCAAACTATTACCCCTTTGTTGTTGTTGTTCTCTTCATTTTTGATTTTCCTTTTCCTTGACCAATGGAGCCAAATGCTCTGAAATAATTTTCTAACATAAATGGACCTAGTGAGCCACTGGATAGCCATCTGATACCAAATGCTTAAGTACAGGAAAATTCTCCCCTCCCCCTCTATAAACTCCTTGGCAGCCATATTGTGTTCTATCATTATCATCTTTCCCCAAAACCTCCAGATCTTGACAAACACAAGTCAGGACCAAGAATGAGTTCAACATTACCCATCCCCCATAAAAATAGGGTAATCTTTAAAATCACAAAAAAACACAGCCAACACTACCCAAGTTCATCACGTTAAGAGTGAAAAAATGGCGAGGCAGGATTTGGCTAGTTTTTACTCTCCAAAGTTCCTTTCATTGGGAAAGTAATCTACATCATTTATGTTCTGTGACCAACCTCAAGAGTTGATCTAACTTGCTCAATAAGTAGGTGACTCATGCTGTTGGTTTTCCTTTACCCATTTCTTTAAGATGGTCATCCCTTCTGCCTGGCACAGGACATAACATCAGCTCTCTCTGCCAAAGAGTGCTAAGACTCAAGGGAAGAGATATTTATCAACAATAATTTTGTGGACAAAAACATTCAGCACTACCCAGTAATACTTTTATTTTCCATATTTTATATGTAATTAAATCCACAGGAACTATAAAATGCATGTACATACCTCCTTTTAAAATTTAATAAATATATTTCAGACTTTAATCCTGATTTATACTTATAGCTTATAACATAATTTAGCCCATGTGTAGAACTTTGCTTTTTCCATGCCAAGCTAATAAATGCAACCCAGTTTCCTAGAATTTAACAGTACAACATACTCATACTTCATAAAATAAATATCTGAACTAGAGAGTCAACATTGATGCATCTTTTCAGGCACTCAATCATGATATACTCTTCCAGCCAAGAAATCTAGGAAGCTGACTGAATTTGAAAAATATTTTTAATAAGGAAGGAACATAAACCAAAAGCACCCTTATGTTCTAAGGGTGAAAGGGGAGTTGATGGGATATAACTCAAACCACTACAAACCCTAGGCACGAGAGGCGATACATAGTTTACAACTGTACTTTCATATATTCTTTCATTTGATCCTCAAAACACTGTAAGTCAGAATGGGGAAATATTACTATCTTCAACTTTATGAACCAGAAAATCAGGTCAGAGAATGACACTTCCCAGGAGGTGGCAGAATCAGGAATAAAATACACATCTACTCTTTTCTTGTCCATGCTAGTTCTATTTTTCACTTGATATTTTATTTATAATAGACAACCTAACCTTGCATTAAAATAAATACAGAATCAATACTATCTACACACAATAGATATAGTTAATGAGTGAACAGTAGTATACAATTTTTCTCTTAGCTAAGCAAATACTATGAGAGGTAGGAAATGAAAGGAAATGGTAGGATCTTATCTAGACAGGAAAAATGATGCTGGTAAATTATTCCTTTTTTTCTCACACTGATATTTTTTAAAATTTCTAATCCTCTTATAAAGGATGATTACAAGAAAAGAAATCTTGGAATCCAGAAAGCAGAAGTGAAACCTAAAGCTTATCAGTACGATAAGGATACTTACACAGGAAGCAATAAGTTACTACTGCTTCCTGTTTTAAGTATTCTTATCTATAGGACACTACATTTTTTTCATCACAGAACCTCATATTTAGGACACTTCCCAAAATAGCATTTTCTGATCTTCAGCTGTCAACTGAAGTTGTTTCATAAATAGCCTAGCATATGCACTCCAGAGGACTGGTGACACTTTAAATGCAAATATAGTCCAGTAATACCAATTCCCTTTAGACTTTGGTGACAATCTGGAATGTGCAAGATCTAGCAGTCACAGAAATTCTATAGAGGATACCATAAGTGTTTGTAGCTAATGACCTATGGAACTCTATTTGGACAGTTTCTGGAAACTTTGAAACAAAGATCATTAGCAGATATATATTCTTATTTTTAGTATACGGTTCATAAAAGACCATCAGATTTGTTTCAGACCAGTTAACATTTAAATAGTTAAAAACAACTTTTTTGCAAAGATTCATCTTGGTGAAAAGAATACACACACACACACACACACACACACACACACACACACACACAGAAACCCCTGGGTTCTCTATTTAAACCAACTTTTCTGGAAGCTTTCATAGTCAACAAGTACAGACAGCAAAACTGATTACAAGGGAATGTGTTTGAAATATTACATGTGTAACTTCAGTTTAAATATATGGAGAAAACGCACACACATATACACATACTCAGAGGTATGAAAGACGCCTTGCTATAATCTGCGTGATCTAGTATGTCAGGAATTCTATTGCCAAAATTACACAACAAGCTGAGACAATTTTAGAAAGAGAAAGAAAATCAATGTCTGTGTTTATAAATGGGGCGGGGGGAGAACTATGTAGAATGGGACTGTGAAGCATAAATGACCTGGGATTTTATTATTTTCTTTTGTGTCCTGGTACTTAAAAAAAGCATGCGTACCTTTATGACCTCCCCCCGCCCCCCAAACCCTCCCTCCCAGTCCATAGCACATTCTCCCCAGAGGGGTTGAGAAGGAGCTTTTCTTTGGTTAATGGCAGCCACCCCAGGTGAGCAGACTTAAGGCTGACTGCAGATTGTATGTAGTAAAAGTTCAAGAATATTTGCTGAGTGTTGAAAGACTCCATATAAATATGATCCTCAAGTCCCTTTTAGCCAACTGCTTTATAGTTACCTTTTTTTCACACAAAGGTGATAACCACTGATGCACTGCAGAGTGGCCCCTCTTAGGAGCCCAGAGACAATTCCCTGTAGTCCAGCAAGAAAAACCCTGTTCCCAGGTACAAATCCAAACAGGGATGCCCAAATCAGCAGGAGTATTTGACCAGTTCCAGATTCCCACTGTATCTCCAGAAAGGATGATGACCAAGCTCAGATGAACTTGATCAACTTGATTCCCTGTGGCTTGGGATTCTATTATAGTAAGAAAGAATAATAATGTTATAAGTATCTAAACTGAGTCAAAATCACAAAATAATTTTTTTTTAAAACTACTGGTAGTTCAAATAACTGTCTACACAATTCAAATAGCTCTGTCCTTCAAGGAAGACTGCTTAAGAAGCCTCTGATGATCACAGTGGCTTCAAAGTGGCACATTAATCCATAAAATTCTGCTCTCATTGAACAAATAAGCACGGACCATGTAGTAAATTACAATGGAAAGAAAATGAGGGAAATCAGAAAGTAAATCTGTAACTGTGCTCTGGATTGGTCCAAAACACTGTACTACAAAATACTGGGCAATTCGGGGCAGAAAAGGGATGTAAAAAAATTTTATAGGTTTGGAAAAAAGCACAAAATTAATTGAAGGTTTGAAAAATAAGAATGATGAGTAAAACCTAACAATTGACTAATATTAAAGGAAAACTGAGAGCCAACTTGACAAAGATCTTCAAACACACGTAGGGAAACATCCTATTAAAGGTAAGTGGCCTGGATAAGCAAACTATATTATATCCATACAATGGCATTAATCAGCAATGAAAGGAAATGAGCCACCAAGCCACAAAAATATGTGGATGAATCTTAAGTGCATATTGCTAAGTGAAAGAAGTCAGCCTGATGAAGATACATACTCTAAGTATTCCAATTATATGATATTCTAGAAAAGGCAAACTATAGGGACAATAAACAGATCAGTGATTGCCAGAAGTTGGGGAGAGAAAGGTATGGTTGAATAGAAGAAACATGGAGAATTTTTAGGACCCTGAAACTATTCTGCACGATCCCATAATGGTGAATAGAAACCACTAGGCATTTATCAAAACCCATAGAACTTTATAGCACAAACAGTAAACTTTAGCATATGCAAATTTTAAAAAATCATTTAGGAGGTCAGTGATCCCAGGATGGAACACAGAGTGTTACAAAAGAATTTAAAGGTATTACATATGCATGAAATGATCTCAGTGAAGGAGGTGGGGAAATATAGTGCTGACCTAAGTAACACTGGAAACAAGAGAAGCCTGTAACACTAGAGGCAAAAGAAACGGCACATAAGCATGGTACTCTAGTTGATGACACTGTTTCCCATAGGGATATGCATTAAAAATTCTGATACTGCTACATATGCATATGTAGTGGAATTGAACATGCAGTTAAATGAATGAAGGATGGTGGCAGCCAGGTTTCTCCCTGTTGGAGTGGGAAGTGACAGATAAACAAGAGAAAGAGGCTAGAATGAACCATGTGGAAATATATTAAAATTAGAGACAGCAGTATGAACTCATGTTTAGCTTAGTACAGATACAGATGGTTACATATGGAAATATTTATAGATATGTATATATCTATGTGTTAGTATACACATATATTTCTTTGTTCTGTCAACTGAGATGGCAAAGGAAATGACACCTCAGTAGCAACAAACACACTAGTGCCCAGATCTTGGTTTCTAATACAGTTGTCCCTCGCTATCCACAGAGTAAGGGTTTCAGGACCCCCATGGATACCAAGTTCCATAGATACTCAAGTCCCTTATATACAATGGTGTAGTATTTGCATAGAACCTACTCATATCCTCCTGTATACTTTAAATCATTTCTAGATTACTTATATCACCTAATACAATGTATATAAATAGTTGTTATACTGTATTATTTAGGGAATAATGACAAGAAAAAAGTCTGTACATGTTTAATACACATGTAACCATTCATTATTTATTTTGAATATTTTCCATCTGCGGTTGCTTGAATCCATGGATGCAAAACCCCATGAATATGGAAGGCTAATTGCACAATTCTCCTATACAGGATACCAGAGCTTCTTTGGAGAAATGGAAGATTCTAGAACTGGGGCAGGAAATAAAAATGATAATCCTGTAGCACTTTGTAGTGTCAGAAGGCCGGGCTCGGTGGCTCAGCCTGTAATTCCAGCACTTTGGGAAGCCAAGGTGAGTGGATTGCCTGAGCCTGCAGGTTCGAGACCCACCTGGGCAACTTGACAAGGCCTCATCTCTACAATAAATCAAAATATCAGCCGGACATAGTAGCGCGCACCTGTAGTCCAGCTACTTGGAAGGCTGAGGCAGAAGGATCGCCGGAGCCCAGCAGGTCGAGGCTGCGGTGGCCGGGAAGTGGCCATTGCACTCCAGTCTGGGTGACAGAGTGAGAGTCCAACTCAAAAAAAAAAAAAAAGAAAAAAGAAAAGAAGGGAAATGATCCAAAAAAGATAACAGCCAAACCCATAATGATAAGGGTATGTCAAAGGGACAGAGAACCAACTGAAAGAGTTACAGCTGGAAAAATCTGAACAAAATAAAAGTATTATTGGATTATAACCTCAGATATAAACAGTCATGAGTCCATACTAACATAAATGTGATTAAATAAATAAGAAGAAAAAAATCTGTGCAGAAGAAGGCAAAAAAAGATAAAAAAAACATATATAACTGTTCACTTCTTAAGTGTAGGTTGTATATTTTGACTTTGTTTCCAAGAATACTATATGAAAAGGGGGAAAAATATGAATAACTTTACAGTGTAAAAAAACTGACAAACACTACTCGGCTAGCTAATCAAGATCAACATCAACCTTGATAGATCCTGTTGATAGTCTGCACACGTGATATGATGTGATGAGATGACACTTTATCTTTGTGGTCTCCATCCCCAAAACATATTACCCTAGTCTAATCATGAGAAAAACATCAGACAAATCCCAACTGAGGGACATTCTGCAGTGTAGCTGACCAGGATTCCCCAAAACTGTCAAGGTAATCAAAAACAAGGAAAGTCTGGGAAACTGACACAGCTAAGAGGAACCTAAGGAGACATGTAATGTAGTGACTAAATGTAACATGGTATCCTGGATGAACTCCTGGAACAGAAAAAATAAGGGGGTAGACATTAGGGGTAAACCGAGGAACTCTGAATAAAGTATGGACTTTTGTTAATAATAATGTGCCACATTGGTTTGTTAATTGTGAACAACATACCATATTAATGCAAGATGGTAATAAAAGGAGAAACTGGGTGTGGGGCACATAGTAACTCTCTGCACTGTCTTTGCAATAATACTGTATGTCTGAAACTGTTCTAAAATGAAAGATATTTTTAAAAAGCTAATGAGTTTAAAATAAGTGTTAAAACAAGCTTCAGTGACTACATAAGTATTCATGTATTATGATCTCCAAGTCATTTTCAAACCTGTTTAAATTTCCTGGTCACTTATAGAAACCTAAATTTAAACTGTATTTGATGACTTATTGTTTTTCATAGAAAAGTTAGAGAATGCAAAATTTCTCTCAGAGGAAACTGACCCTATAATTAAATTTCAGCAAATGAATGCACGTTACATTTGAAACCCAGAAAATCATATTCAGTATAATTAGCATTGTCTAGCCAACTATAAAATATTTATTTATATTTTTTCTAAGACTTTCTGGTTAAATTCATTTACAGTCTTATTTCTTCTTTTGGCAAACTGATTAGTTGCAGTACTAATGTTGTTATGACTTTCCATTTTACCTTCTGCCCATTTAAATATGTTCATCATGTTTTATTTTTAATTTGTTTTTAGAACTTTATAGTACTTAACAGTATTTTTTTTATTATCTAATTTAAATCTTCTGATAAAAATATAATTTATACCTGGGCTCGGTGGCTCAGCCTGTAATCCCGCGCCTTTGGGGGGGCTGAGGTGAGTGGATTGCCTGAGCCCACGGGTTCGAGACCTGCCTGGGCAGCGAGACCTCATCTCTATAATAAAAATTTAAAAAATCAGTCGGGCGAGGTAGCGCATGCCTGTAATTCTGGTTACTCGGAAGGCTGAGGCGGAAGGATCGCCGGAGCCCAGCAGGCGATGCTGCGGTGGCCAGGAGCGGCCACTGCATTCCAGTCTGGGTGACCGAGTGAGACTCCAACTCAAAACAAAAACAAAAATATAATTTATAGCCACAATTAAGAAAAAAAAATATCAGGGACTATCACTTGTCGCCACTACTAAAATCAGAATGAGGGAAATGCTCTCACAAGTGAATGAAGATTTAAGTTCGCTATAAAGGAATTTCCTCATCATAAAAGCTGTTATCTACTAGAAAAAAACAACTTCAGAATTGTGGGATTTCCTCTTGTGATGTATGGATTTAACAAGAATTTGCCTGAAGATCCTTACTTGCAGAATAGACAGTAATGTCAAAATAAAAGCTTTTTACATAAGAGCATTTTCAAGATATTAGTCTTTTCTCCCAAACATTTGGTACAAGAAATAAATGTAGAAGAAGGAAAAAATATCACATACTTTTCTAACAGAATTTTCAAACAAAAATGCTGGAAAAGATTAGCATACACACATTACCAGTTTTGTAATAGTCTTAAAAAGAAAACTCTTAGTAATGCCCAATAAAAATTATTAACATCCAATGCTGCAACATAAGTTATGGTACATGACACTCCTCCACATACATGGCCTAATATACATTGGTGGCCACACTTGTGACCAGCTTGTCTTTTCCAGAGCCTCCCAGAGATACCACATACTCCTGACACCCAACTGTCACCAATTCCAGATCTTTTTTTTTTTTTTTTTTTGAGTTGGAGTCTCACTCTGTCACTCAGACTGGAGTGCAGTGGCCGTCCTCGGCCACCGCAGCCTCGACCTGCTGGGCTCTGGCGATCCTTCCTCCTCAGCCTTCCAAGTAGCTGGAACTACAGGCACGCACTACCACACCCGGCTAATTTTTGATTTATTGTAGAGATGAGGTCTCACCAAGTTGCCCAGACGGGTCTCGAACCCGCGGGCTCAGGCAATCCACTCACCTCACCCTCCCAAGGCGTGGGATTACAGGCTGAGCCACCGAACCCTGCTTTGATATTGACTTTTACATAAGGCATTAACTTCAACTCTTTTGTCTCTTTTATATCCTGCCCTATTACAGCAGACATTAACTTCAACCCTTTTGTCTATATTATATCCTGCCCTATTACATCAGAAAAATCTGACTTTGCATCATTTGAGTCACAAAATAACCTTAACTATGATCAATAAAGCCACAAAGAGTGCCAACTATATAATGACAACTACACAGAAGGGAGTCTTATGTTTTATAGTGACACTGGATGTACAAGTCAGTGTTGTCAATCCCTCAAGTCCATAAAAGGAGGCTAGAAGTCCTTGTTACTTCTCTCATCAGGTCTAATTTGTCCCCTGAGAAGTTGGTCCTTTATAGCCATCTCACTCAAGCAGTCCTCAAGAACGGGAATTCTATGAGGGCTTGAATTTTTGTCTGTTTTCTTCTCAGTTATAATTCAAGAACTTAGAAATATGCGTGGTACTCAGTAGAAACTTACTAACTCAATGTTACATTACTTATCTAGAATATTCTCTCATGTCTGGTCTACACATATTTGAGCCTCCAGCAATTCCCCTTCACTTTCTTCATGACCAGTGATGATTTCTTCCAAGTTTCAGGTTCTGCAATTATTACAGCTAATTATGCAACCAACAGAAAATTTTAAGAAAATATGCAATATCCAGCAAGTGTTAGGCAGTAGTTAAAAAAAAAAAAAAAAAAACTGTCTTCCTGAATAGAAGATGATTCTGGTCTACAGTTAAATGAGATGCTGGTATATTTCCCAAACTGTTATGTAAAAAGATATGATCCAATATTCATTCATTATCTAGATACAACAAACTATCTACCAAACACCAGACTCATTCCACTAAGCATTCAAATCTAGTTAGCCAAGCTGGCAGAGAGAGAAATAGTCTAGTTCAATACCAGATTCATACCTATCAGAAAATATTTTCAAGTTTTAGAAAGTAGCATAAATATCAAATGACTGTAAAGGGCCAATCAAACTGAAGGTCGATTTAAAGTAAAATGGAACAATTTATATAGCAGATCTTGGAGACTTGGGGGTTTCATAATCAGAGGGGACAAGTGTTTTGCTATAAGTAAAATTGCTTGGATCCTAAGTTTTAGATCAATACTAGAAATGCTCAACAGTTTTTAAAAAAGAATTGCTATAATAGCTGACAAATCAGTTTAGAACATACATTCTTATCTCACTAGTCCAGCCTCAATCAAGATTGGAAATGAAAGTCAGGAAATGCAGGGAAAAGTCTTCAATCTTAGCAATTAGGTTCAATTTTCCAGACCAAGGTGACATTTTAGCAGAGTAGCTAACGAGTGCCACATTGGCAAAATACCAGAGGAGACCCTCCAAAAACCAGAATTTAAAAATTGTGTATTTATACGTACATGGTTAAACTTCAGTCATCTTCAAAGTACTCTTTGTTTGATGTAATATACCCATTGAAAAACTTTTCCACTGCTCAAAACAATTTTTGAACTCATCAGTTTTGACCCTTTTTAGTGCTTTGGCCATTTTTGTTTCATACTTCCACATCGGCTAAATGTTTTCCCTTTGAGGAATTATTTCATTGGAGAATCCAAAAAAAATCGCTTAGGACAAGACTGGTTGAATAGGGAGGGTGGGGCACTGGAGTCATGCCATTTTTTTGGGTCAAAAGCTGCGACATGCTCAGCGAAGTGTGGGCAGGTACATTATCACAGTGGAAGAACCAGTCACCTGTTTGCCACAACTAGGGATGTTTCCTCCACAACTGTATCTCAACAACGCTAGATGGTACACTGACCCCAAAGGGTTCCCAGAACGCATACCTAGCAGGGGAAACCTTTACTACAAAGGGCCTGCCCTCCAAAAGATAATTCCAAGATTTTTGCCCCCCCCCCACCCCCCCCCCATGCGCAGACTCATTTAAATGTAATTCCTTTTCCTAGCTAGACCTTACCCATATGTTATTAGAGGGTCTAATTAGCAAAAGTATACCCAAGAGGAAGAAAGGGAAGGAGCCAAAGGGATACCTTAGGCTGGAACTCTATGAACTACAAACTTAATAACTGGCCTCTTTTTAAAAATAGGGGTAGCGCCGGGCTCGGTGGCTCAGCCTGTAATCCCGCGCCTTTGGGAGGCTGAGGTGAGTGGATTGCCCGAGCCCGCGGGTTCGAGACCCGCCTGGGCAGCGAGACCTCATCTTTACAATAAAATCAAAAAATTAGCCAGGCGTGGTAGCGCATGCCTGTAATTCCGGCTACTTGGAAGGCTGAGGCGGAAGGATCGCCAGAGCCCAGCAGGTCGAGGCTGCGGTGGCCGGGAGCGGCCACTGTACTCCAGTCTGGGTGACAGAGTGAGACTCCAACTCAAAAACAAACAAACAAAAATAATAAATAAAAATAAAAATAGAGGTAGCTATGATAGAATACTTGTTTTCAAATAATTTTCTTGTTGCTTTTGATATCTGAAACCTCCGTAAAAATGTTATGCTATGACCTAGATCAGTAAGCTACAATTAGCATCAGAAGAACTATATTAGTAGAATAAAAGTTGATGAGCTACGGTTGGAAGCAGAGAAATAAATCCTGTCAAAGCAAAGCAAAGTTTCTGTCAATCTTCAAAAGAATGGTTTGGGAGAACAGAGAAAATATCCAAGACTTTAAGATAAAATGGGATTTCACATAGGAATGATGCAGTTGTAATTAATTTTATCCAAGTTTTCATATCCAGTCATTCCAAACTGCAAGGACTCTTGTAATTGTGCTTGATTATTTTTAATATATCTGATATTGTTAAATCTGAGTTTTTAAAATATTTGACAAATGAAATGGTTTGAGGTCTCAAAATATACCCACATTATTGTTTTTGTTTGGGACTTTTCTAGAGCCATCCTTTTTCTTGATTCAAGACTCTTCCCTGAACTGTTGATAAGCATGTTTCCAATTTGGCAGTGTTTTGTGAGCACGAACTCAGGTAATGGAGTTATGACATGAATACTGAGCCTACTCCCAAATAGCTCACACTTTTTAATAGGAAAGAAAACCATACAACCAGCAATTGGAGTAAGGACCAGATGTTGTTACCAATCATTCTTCGGGAAAAGGTAAACTTTCTGTAAGAGAAAGAGGCAGGGTGCTAGGTACACTTGAACCCAGCTAATAAAATACTTTAGGTGTTTTCTTTTATTATGTAAACATATTGATTATGCATTACCAATACAGTTTTACTTAATTATGCTGGAAATCCATTCAGAATTCTCCAAAGGTAAGAGTAGTTCCTAAATACATTCTGCATTATTAAAAATAAAAATCCCCTCATAAGAAGAAAGAAAGAAAGACAGAAGGAAAGAAGGAAGGAAGGAGAAGAAAAGAAAAAGAAAAAGGCTGAAGGTGTATCCTATCAGTAGGGGTAAGGAAAGAGCGATGGAATGGAATTCCATTCTTAGAGAAGAGACATATTAATTAAAAATCCATCTAAAAGGAGCCAGTGAATTAGATCGAATTGGGTGGCATGGGTTTTTGTTGTGTTATTTGATAATGCAAAGACCCTTTCCATGAGCCCATCTAACTAATACAGTGTGGTGGGAAGCAGGCTTTGAAGACACAATAGCATTCCTTCAGCAAGTTTCAAGCTCGAGGCTAAAAACACCAGTCATTCATTTTTCCATCTTGAGAAACATTCTTCACCCAGTTCAAAGGCCCAAGAAACAACAAGCCTGTACACTTTCTGAAGGTCAGTCCTTGCAGGGACTTGTGAGGGACCAAAGGCTCAGGCTGCAAAATATTTTTAAAGATAGAGTTTTAGGAATGTAACCTTTTTTATTGGACTGTAGTTTTCACTCACTAACTTTCCCCCACCCCTTGTGGGAAAGTTTAGGCAAGAGAGAAAGTTTTAATTATACTCTTAATGACTTCCAGGGTACCCTACTAGTGAAAGTAAAATATTTTCAGAAATTAATTCATTATCTACCCTTTAAAACAATATCATATTAATATTCTTCAATGTAGCTAGGGGGAATAGAAGCCACTTTGAAAGGAAGTTATTGTTCAGCTGTGGTTCAGAGTGTGTTGGAATTGGGAAGTGGGGTAGAAAGGCAAGCAAGGGGGGACTTAAGGGTATGGGTTAGAACTGCCAAAATCACATTATAAATACCACTGCATAAAACTTTAGGGTTCTCTCTTCTCTCACCACAACATATTTTATTCCATGTCCCATTTTGTTTTGTTCTGTAACCTTAAGGTATTTGAGATTCTGGTAAAAAAAAAAAAAAAAAAAAAAAAAAAAAAATTGCAAATACTGGCTAATGAAAGAGCTGAGTAAAGAGTTAACAAAGTACCACCTTTACTTTGCTGAGTGGGATGTAGCAAACCAATAGTATTTGTTTTCCAATAATCAGCAACTCTGCATTACAAAAATCTTAGTGCTGAGACGTTCAAACCATTTCAAAGTCTCTGACTCCCTTTCAGCCCTGGCTCTCTACCTCTTCCCACAAAAAATATAGTGTTCCCACCTGTTCTCATCTGGCCCAGCTAGTGGTCTAAGTGGGGACAGACAGTCAACCATTGGTGAAGGGGGCAGTGGGAAGATGGGTTCCTTCTTGGTTCCTTTCCAGTACTACATTAGATCTCAGGTACTATGTGAGCAGCCTGAGGACTGCCAGAAAAGTGTAATCCTCCAGCCTAGTTCATAATAAGCATTTACAACAAATAGTCTAAATATTTTCACCAACCACCAATGACACTAAAAAGAGACAACAGCCTCTGCTACCAGAAACTTCAGTAGTCATTTTAAAATGTTTTCCTTAGAGGTGAGCTTTCAGCATTTACTCAGCCAATAAGAGGTATTCTCAAGAGGGAGTTCTAACTCTTAAAAAGATGCCATCCCAAGACTTGAATCTGTACCTGGCCTACAGAACATGCTATATAAAAATATTTGCCTTCCCTTCACAAGCCTCAATGACACAACTACATGATTTACTATTTTCTCAAATCATTTCCGGTCCCTACATTTCTATTGGTAACCATTATTCTACTTCCTAACACCCTATCCTTCCTCATCATACCACATTTTACAGTGGCATATTTATTTGTTTACATCTTTATTCTTTGCCCCCTATGAAGTGCTATACCTATTTCAGTCGATACTGGCACACAGTATAAATTCAATCAAAATTTACTTAAGTGAATATAAGTGTTTATGGTTTTCAAAGAAAAATTATGATGGAAAAAATGATACTATCTTAATATGAAGGAAATTACTAATATTTCACTCAAAGCTAGAACTTTTCATTAAAAAAAATCTAAGAATCATTTTATTCCAAATATTCAACATGCAACGAATAAACATTTACTAATGATGAAAAAAACAATTGCATCTATAAATGCACTTATATTCTACAATAAATCAGAAACAATGGCTTCTCCCATCAAGAAGCAATATCTGTATTTTACCCCCTTGTACCCCCTGACTGTGGCTATGTGATTGCTTTGGGCAATGGGATAGTAGCAAATGGGATGTAAACAGAGGCCTGAAAAGTACTTATACATTAATTGCTTCCTTTCTCTTACTGCTGGGAACCAGTGCAATACCTTGTGAAATCTGGATTAGCCTGCAGGGAGACACATGGTACAGTCAATAAAAGCACCAACTGACAGCAGCATCCATCAGACACGTAAAGAAGGGCATCCTAGACAACCAGCCCCCAACCAACCTTGCAGGTGACTGAATGACATGAGTTTAACTAAGTGAGACAAGCATAAGAACAACCCAGCTGAACCCAGCCCAAATCGCCAACACACAGAATTGTGATCTAATAAATGATTGATGTTTTAAAGCACTTAGGTTGGTGGTTGTTTGGTAAACATCAAAAGTTCAATGATACATACACCTAAGACACTAGATACTTTCATATATAAAACTCCTTAATGGTCTTGTTTTTTAAAATTTCTTCATGTTGATGAATTTCATTCTTCTTTACTCTAGATGATCTGGAAGAAAGCCAATACTAATAGCAGTAGCTATTAGTATATTTTTATTGATAAGTCACCAAAAATGGTAAACACTGATAATTCTGATTCAAATGTTATTTGTTATCATATTCTTGAAAGTATCTATTTTATAACAAGAGCTATCTCATTCTAGTCATTCTCTTCCTGGGCCACAATCAACAAGGATAACAGGGCATCAGTTATAAATGTTTTTGAGCATTAGATAAGTTCCTCTTTGGTTCAAAGTAGAATTTATCTCAGCAATACACATCTTCCTTAGGAGACAGGATAGAATGTCTAAATTCTACTTCTGTTCAGTGTTAATAACTTTGGAGAAAATGAGTGAGAGTAGATCACTAGTATACAGAAATCTCCTTAATCATTTGTTATAATCTTAAATCTCGAACTGCTCCCAGAATTTGAAGTGGTGAAAAGGCTATTCCAATACAAAGTATTAATTATTTTGATAATTATGAGACACTGGTGTCCAGAAAGTCTTCAAAAGAATCCTTAACCTTTATATTTAATCCTACTATACTATATTAAGAACTAGTTATTCATCCAGTCTGGGTGGAAGTGGGGGGAGTGTCTGAGTACTACCATGACAATGAACAGGAAAAGAAAAAGTAATAAAGATTTAAAATGCTAGTGCTTAAAACTTAGACACCTTTCCTTTATTAATTTGCACAAACACTTCAAAATAGGAAAAGTAGATCATTTCTTAATGCTTTTCCCCCTTCACTGAATTATACTAGGTAAATCACTGGTGGCCTTTTAAACCTGAGGATTTAGAAAACACATGAAAAGTACAGAGTACTTTTCTTTTTCCCTTTAATGAAAAGCAGTAAATCTGTTGTATAAGGTATATTATCTGCTGTGCTCCTTTAGCACTGTAAATTAGGATCTGAGCATATTCTTTCAGAGAAGACTTTGAGCAGTCAGGCATTTAACCAACATTCTATTACAAACTTCAAAACTTAAAGGAGTCCACTTCTGGAAAGATACACAAAAAACTAGCAGTGATGATGGTCTATGAGAAGCTGGGGTCAAGGGTGGGGGAATGCCTCTGTATCTTTTTTTAAAACTTATACATGTGCATGTACTTCCTATACCAAAAACATAGAGAAGAAAACAGTGCGGACAGACCTAGCCAGCTTTTATAAAACTTGGGTTGTCTAAAAAATGTTTGTTTTTTTTTCAAATGTTTCTGTAGGAGACTTCTACAAACTTAAAAACAAATATGACTGCACATCATCAAACAGAGAAAGATCGTAGTAGAATAAGAGAGAGTAATAACAAAATCTCAAAGATTATACTTCCAGCCAGAATTAAGCATAGGAACCAAAGTTCAAAGGTTGGAGCCTTTTACTGCTAAAAATAAAAACTACCCACCCAAAGGGAAAGGGAAAAAAGTCCTCAAATAATAAAGCTAAGATAGCAAGGAAAAGCTTCATATAACACCTGGACCCCTCCTCAAGGGCTTTACTTGGGACTAAAGATCCAAAGCAAAGTATCTTTCTCTAGCTTCTTGCTAATGTTATGTTGGCAAGCTTAATACTCAAAAGTGAGCCATTCTTCCAAATGAGAGTTTATTTAGTATGTTGGTATTAATGTCAGACAGGAAGTCATAGTTAGATGATACAGAAAAAAATAAAACTTTAAGGTAGATGGGCACTTTTGTCCTTTAAGTTTATGAAAAATGCCAAATTCCCCAGATTACAAGTTCTGAATCTTAATTTTTTTTCCTAGATAAATTGTGCCATAAGAAATTTGGCAACTACTTTGGTGATCTTCCCTCAGTTCCATTTTTTTCTCCATTTCCATGTGTCTACCCTCATCCTCTTTCAAGAAAAGGTGTGCTATTTAGAACTTAATAGGTGCTCAATGGTATTTATTGAGGAAATGGAAGGAGCGAGGAAGAAGAAGAAACAATGGTTCCGGGTCTGTTTGGTTAAGGGCAGATAATGTATGTTAGACTTGGGAGACAGGTGGCCTCTAATACTGCATTAGAGGCACTAAAGATTTTCTGATCTTCTTCTTATTCCAACAACCCCTCAAACTTAAGAGTAAGTATAATTATTTTTTATGCCCACAGAGCCCACCAAATAATTATAAAATTAACAGGGATGTGATTGTTGGAGAAGATCAGATGAATGACTGTTGACTACATAATAATTGCTGAATATTCCTGTGGCCTTCAACTAACTGCTATATTTTAATAAATGTCTTTTTAAAATAATTTTGCCAGCTCATTTAGATCATAGCCTTCTTAAAAGGTAAAAAGTATAACCTTCTGTGCAAAATATAATCTGTTTGCCACATTATATACATTTGAAAAAAAAAATCATGTTTCTTTGATCGGTTCAACAAATATAACAAAACTTATCAAGATTAAGTGATACTGTTCAAGCAACATGACCTAAATATGTCAGGGAGGATCAGAGAACTCACATCAAAGTATTCTTTGGTCAACAACAAAAAGAAGGAGGGTGGAATGCATATATAATACATAAACAAAATAGAATGGTAAAAGAAAAACAATGAATGCCACACAACTCAGCTTACTCAATAAACATTGCAGGTAGAGTAATAAAATGACAAAAATCTCCTCTCCACTTTAAGGTAGCTACTACTGAAATTGTAGTCTGACCTCTGTATTCATGAATGAAAATACAAAAAAGGAGTTGAAAAAGAAAAGCGGTCTTTTTAACATAAACACATCATTTTTAACAGCTCTATTATTCAAAGATCACTAACTCATTGAATAAGCACAAATAACATTTATTCAACCAAATTTATTTTAACAAATAGATTACAGCACAGCCTGCAGCAAGAATATTATTAAAATGGAAAATGTTCCTATTACCATAGATGACAATACCTTATACTTTTCTAATCCATCTTCCCCTTTTTCTGTGAATTAAGAATGGGAGAGATACTAAGATTTCCAAAATGTAAGACAAGAACAGAAGCAAATAGATGACACTTACTAGCCTATTGTTCTAAAAAGCTGTACAAAAACTTTTAGTAACTATTTCATATTAGTTTAAAATTAGTATACTATTGTACTACACTAATATTCGAATGTAATTCTGTTAAGTTAAAATTCGATGTGATTACACCTTCTGAACATGTTTCGATAACATTTTAAAAAGTGTTTTAAAGCTTTTAAAGTCGTATAGTTATGAACTCATAAGGTAATGAAATAATAAATCAATCGCATAATTATGAATGTGGTAGGGTATCTATTATTGTAAATGCAAAAATAGTATTAGTTTGCAAGAAAGGTAAAGAATCTTTATGGTGAAACTGATTTCAAACTGAATTCCCAAGAAGCTATTTTCCGTGAATACCATTTCCAGTAACTGTAACACAAGGAAATAATTGAGGAAATGGTTTTCTTTAAAACAAAACAAAACAAAACCTTAAAATTGTAAAGTGTTCCGTTATACTAAATTACCAACCCATCAAAATAAAAGGAACCATTTATATACTATTCAGCTAGGAAATACATCTTAATGGAGGATTGGAAAAGACTAAGTCAATGGAGTCCTCATTGAGTCAACAGACTATTCAATAGATTTATGAAATCCACACACAGAGGTGGGGAAAAGGTCGGAACTTCTGAATTTATTGGCAACTCAACAACTGAGACAACATTGGATCAGTAAAGCACTGTACAACTCAACTGACTAACCAAAAATCTTAACACAAAAAAAGCCGGACATCACTAATTTTGCCGACAAGAGAAGTATTAAGTTGTTTCACACACCTAATAGAGAAAAACGAAGCTAAACAAAAAAATTGTGGAAGACTTCCTATAGTTCCCAACTGGCTTCTCAGATTTCCTTTCCATTCACTTAAGTGGATATCTCACTGGAGAATGCTGATGGAACAAATGAGAAACATTATCCATAAACAGACCACCCACAAAAAGGGATGACTTCCAAAAGAGTAAACAGAATGTCACAGACATGCATTGATGTTAAAGCTTAACCTATACTGTGGAGTGTGATATTTCTGAGTTAACCTTAGGATGCAGGAACTAGCAGGTGACTTGCATTCCCATACATATTTGACTTTGAAAAAGGGAATGGGAAAGGAGCCTGATACAGTCTAGAGATAGTTCCAAAAAGGTAAGGATTTATCTTTTGGAGAGTGGGACCCTTGTAGTACAGACTTCCCCAGTAAGTGTGCTAGGTAAGTGTTCTAGGAACCCATCAGCATCAATGGACCAGCTAGCGTTGTGAGAGGCTGTGCTCGACTTTAGTATATATATATATATATATATATATATAAATTTTTTTTTGGAGATTCTGTCAACACGTTTCCCCATTTCACCATGATGGGTGATTTACTAGCATACCTGACCACACCTCACAGATTGTTCAGTAATTTTTGACCAAAAACGACATGACCCCCCCCCATGCTCCACCCTCCCTCTTCACCAGATCTTGCCCTGTACGACGTTCCCCCGCAATAAAAGCAGTCCTCAAAGAGAAACGTTTTGCTGATGTGGAAGAGGTGAAACCAGAAAATGGCAGAAGCACTAAAAGACATCAAAATTCACAAGTTCAAAAGCTGTTTGAGCACTGGAAAAAAAAGTGTCTCAAAAGGTATATTGCAACAAATGGAGAGTACTTTGAAGGTGACTGAAGTTTAAACATGTAAGAATAAATGCACAACTTTTTATAAATAAATTCTGGGCTGTATTGGGTCCATAGACCCCCCTCCTCATAGACTGATGCAGCCAGGAAAGTTTTTCCTAAGGTCTGTTAAAATCTGAAAATGCTTCCTTCAAACAAAAAAAGGTTAAATTAGGTCTGAATAAAACAATTTTTTTTCCTTCCAGGCCCTAGTCTGGACATAAAGAATGTCTAATCCAAAGGCCAGAACTGGACAAAACAGGATATTCTAATACTTTATTATGACCCTGTCAACAGTTTCTTCAGAAAGAATCTTCATTGCAACTGACCCATTAAAGAACATCAGTCATTTTCTCCAAAACATTCCTGTGTTTAGAGCTGCGTAGGAGGTTAAAATAATTCAGAGCAAAATCCTCACGTTACTGATGAGGAAATAGGTCCAGAGAAATTAAGTGACTTGCCCAAGGTCACTCAGCTAGTGAAGGACACAGACTGTGTTAGACCCCAAGATCTCTGGCTTCCAAGAGCTGTTTTTTCCACTGTATCATTCAATATAGCACAAAGCTGTTTTCCAAGAATTTAGATAAATTTTGATAAACAAAACAAAACAAAAAAATGTGGCATTCAAGTCCCTTCCTGTAAGGCAGTACTGGAGATAGTATTTACATAAGGGACATTCAGATAAATGTCTATAACACAGAATTTTTAATTAATTTTTAAACATAAAAAGTTACCTAAATAATGACAGAAATTAAGAAGATTATTAGATGTCCAAAGTATTCTGGAATAGAAAAGTCTTGTCCCACTGCTCAGTAGCAGTATTAGGGCATTACATTTACACCTTCTTAGGTATATTTTCAACTAAACTTAATGTTTCAACAGGCCCCACAAGAAAAGGGCTGCCTTTGGGGCTTACCATTCAGTGTTGCAAGAGAGATGCTGGCTAATGACAAATGCTTGAGAGGAATAGGGAGAAGATCGTACTTCCATAACATTTCTCTTTATTTTCCTTCTTTATTTTAAAAAGGACAAATCTGAAGACATTTTCCATCCCATATAATAATGTGTCTCACATAATATTGGTTATAGGAGGATGCACAACACAAATCTAGCAAGCTTTCAAAGTCAATTTGCTCAGCCTAACATGGGCTGTCACTTGGACTGTCAATGACAGAAAAACAAATCTGGGAGAATACAGCAGCATTTCCTCCAAACCTCGGAAAGGAACACACCACCGAGCCCTTGCCATGACTCTCGAGATTCTCAGGCTTTGCAAGCTGTAGTCCACGTTTTTCATTTCACTCTTAGCTCCCCCACAGCCTCAGAAGATCAGTGTTCCTAGATCTAGCTCAGGTGCTTTGCAAATAAAGTGTACGTACACAGCCTAAGGCACTTTCAACCCACTGACCCCAAAACAACGCCAGCCACAGCTCTTGCATTTGCTTCCTCCTCCCCATCAGTAAGAGACGCGAGAGTGGCACGCCAGCCCCACCAGTCCCGCAGCCACGTGCTGCCGCTCCCTTCTGCTGGCGGATTTCGAGACAGGAAGATGTAGGAACGTGGCCTCGTAGTAAACCGTAGTAGAGACAAGGGAAACAAAATGGGGCACGTCACATGGTCACGGCCCGGATTTTTCTCAATTAAAAATAAGAGGAAGTGTGTGTTTCCGGCCCCTGCCAGTGGGCTGGGTGGACTTTTTCATTCTTAGGATTCTGGTCTAGATGCAAGAATATGGCTCTGCCAGGGGGGCGCATTGAGAAGGGGGTATTTGGCTCGGTTCGGCGGACTCCAGAGGGGAAGGGGCGGAGGGAAGTGGTTGAGAGGAGGCGGCCAGGGACGCCCGCCCCGCCCCCGCCTGAGGATCCCAGGCCCCCGCCCCCGCGCCGAGGCCCCGCCCCGCGTCTGCGGCAGCTCGGTCGTTCCACGCGCTAATTGGCTATGGAGGAGGCCAATCAGCACCCAGCCTCCCCGCCAGCCCAGGGCCAGTAGACACGCTGCGAACCCGAGGGGCGGGAGGCTCGCCCGCCACCGCCGACCACGCTGCCCCGGGAAGGGGTTCGGCAGCCGGGACCGCCTGGCTGCAGATTCCCCACCCCCAGCCAAAAGGGGGCTTGAAGGAGGGAGGGGGAAGCCAAGCGCCAAATAAAAGAGGAGGAATGCAGGAAGCGGAGGTGACCCGGAAAAGGGAAAGTGCCAGGGCCGCCAGGGTTTGCGCCAGCCAAAAAGGCCACACAGCAAGGGAAGTAGGGGGCGAGATGGAGGGAGGGGAAGGTAGTCTGGATGCTCAGAACCCTTTGAATCACAAAAGGGAAATAGAATGAAAGAGAAATGCAAGATTTTTTTTTTTAAAGGGGGAAGGTATAACAAAGAATGACAACCAAAAACTGAACCCAAACGGGATGACTCAGGTGTGTGTCTTTGCGGTAGCCTGCTGTATCTGTCCAGCTGCAGTTTCAAAGCTAAAATTTGATGCCGGTGAAAGGTAGCGAGGTTGTTATGATCGAGTCTGAGAGGCCCTTTTTAGGCTCTCAGTTTACTCTCTTGCAGAGAGTGGGGCACAAATACTGCGAAATTTTGAAAAGGAGAAAAACAAACAAACAAACAAAACGCAACGCCAGGAACACGAAATAAGAGGTGAAAAACAAAGGGAATGGAAGGGGTAGTACAGGAAAACTAGCAGGTCACAAGTAAGTTAGCGAATGCACGCAGATTGACAAGAGAAAGAAGAAACAGAAAACGCTGCTGGACTACGGTATAGGTATAGCAGAAAGGCATCCAACAAGTCCTGAACTCCTGAAAGTAATGCTTCACAAATATTCTCCTCTAATAGACAATGACAAATATTAAACAATCCGAGATGTTTAAAACAAGAGGTCAGTAGGAACAGCATACCCCTCCCTCATCGAATCTCATTCCTTTCACCATGTTTCAAGTTTTACCTGAGAAATCAGGAAAAGAGGCAAAGACAGCAATTGCTGACGAAGTGAGAAAAACGTTTTCACAAACTAACATACTCATTCAGAGCAGAAGCTGTTGGCCACTCACAGGTCTGACTTCTTTTTGTTTCAGATGATAATTGACTATCAAATAACATCTTTAAACTCAACAAGGCAAGCAAGCAGAATTGAGGATGTAAATGTGCTAGGTAGCATTTGGTGCCCCACTTAAAACACAGACACACAAACATTTACATTTTACAAATATACACTGTAGAATTTTCCTGGCATAATGCAGTCAAAGTATGGTCTGCTACTCCAGAATTATTATGCGTATGATTATATGATTATTCCAGAATATTATATTTCCCCCAAATAAGCTAAGAATAGAAGGTTGGGAGTTATTTGGTTTTGTTTATTTTTTTAATATATTGTCCACCAATGGAGAATTTTACTTCAAAGCCCTTTTTAAAAATGAAAACTCCATTTGGTCATCGATTTTTTTTTCAACATGAGCATCATTTATTCTACTCTATAAAAAGAAACCTATGCAAGTAAGAAAACAGGTGAGAAAAACTCATTGTTTCTTAGTCTCTTCTTTCATCTTCTTTAAAACCAAAACTTTAGTTCTGCTGTGTTTGTTTCCTTCAAATTCTCATTACTGTACTTTATCAATGAAGCACTTTATAATGTAAATAGTGTTACAGGGATTCCAACTCCCAAAATCATCATTTGAAATAAACAAAATGTGTATTGTTGATGTTGACATACACAATTAAATCTCTCATCTAATGAAGGATGAAAACAAATGTTGGAATAAATGCTGATTCAATAAATGCTTTTTATAACATCACCTAAAATCTTAATTTGAATGTTCAGACACTTTTATCTTGTTCTACAAAATAGAGAATGATATGGATCAAATATTGTAAACAGAGTCAAGGAGACTGTGATCACATACTAAACAAATTCCTATCAATAGGAACCCAAGGCACAAATTAACTTCTTATGAACAGACACATATTAAGAAAAAAATAACACCTTTAAAAGCTCATTCTGTGTAACATATACACAATTCACAAGATAATCAGTTTGTCAAAATAAAATGTTTCCAAATGCTGGAAACTTCTGCATTGCCAACTCATCACATTATTTGCAAACTATACTCCTTTCTTCTACCCACAATTATGACCACCAGAAAACAGGCTCAACAGAACGAAGAGCAGACTAATTTCCTATTACAAGTGTTTTTCATTTTCAATATAGCCTTAGCTAGAGAAGACCTAAAAGCTGACTTTCAATATTTATTGAGGTGTCTACTCTTGAACTTAAAGGCAAACAATAAATATCTTAAAAGTTAAAAGACTACACGGTTTAGCCCTTACATTCACTGCAAAACAAAGCAAAACCTCCATGTTCCTGACTTAATATGCCTTCTTTTCCACATAAAAATGTGTAATTTTACAGAAGAAGCACAGTAGCCCCCAAATGATATGTGTGATGTCTCAGTGCAAGAGACGCCTGTAAGGCAGACATCCTGGGATCTATAACTCTTAACTAATAATGAGCCTCAGACACATAGAGTTTCCTGCATATCCTGTATAAAAGAGGCCATGCCTGTGAGATGGGGGAAGGGGTCAGTGTGTGAATAATATTTCACAAATCCTGATATGGAACCAAAAGAAAAGGCCACTCATAATTACTTTCTTGAGAGATCACAGATAGGTACTTCTTTCTCAACATGTAGGCCTAAAAAGCTCTTATTCCCGAATCTTTTTAAGGCAGTATGAATAGAAATCAATGTTTCCCGCAGCTGTTTATGTTGCCTTGGTATTGTGAAATCACAGAACAAAAATACACAGAGCAACTCGATAAGATCACCCTTAGGAGCTCTGATAAACTATCTTAAAGGAAGGGTTTAAGCCCTTATATTAACAAATATTTTTTGTACAACTGTTCTTCCAGAGAATGACCTAAATAGTCAAAATAAAAATTCAGTGAAGAGATCAAGGTTCTTATATGGGAATTTCACAAACCCCAGAACTGGCATTCTAGGATCTAAGTTTTTAAAATACTACAGTAAGTACTACACTTGAAATTCTCAAATGAAAAGCCCTCCTGTGGCTGCTCCTACATGTTTATTTGACTGTCTGCCAGGTGTCATTGTGGGTGAGCATCTTGTGTGCCCTGAGAATGTAAGTGCACTGTCCTTGAGGAAGCAGTGGGAAAGAGTGGGAAGGGACAGAGGCGAAGAACAGAATTCAAGCACAAGGTTAAAAGCAGTTTTGTCTTCTGACTGTGTCACCACAAAACGCACCTGCTGTGATGTCCAGTTGAGCTACTGGCGGTCCTCTGGCTGCTTCTGGAAACTGATGCTGGCATAGGCGCTTAAATCCTCACTGGAGCGGCGGGTGGAGCTGCTCTCACCACTGCCCAGGGGCTGATGAGGGGGTGTAGGCGGGGAAGGCTGCGGCTGAGGGGGACGCTCCTGAGGGCGCTGTTTGAAGTCCTTGACCAAATCCAGGTCTATGTAGTTAAGACCATTCTCCAAACCCCCAGCAGCCCCACATACTTGGGTTGGCTCCTTAAGGGCTCCCCCATGCTCCCCAGGCCTCAGCCAGACGTTCTCAAAGGAAGCAGAGCTGTGGCGTTTTACATCCTCACTGCTGCTGCCGCCACCGCCACCGCCCCCTATGGCAGCCCCTGCTCCGAAGGGCACCGTGTTGCTTGCCCGAGTGGAACTAGGTGTGGAGGAGAAGGTCTCGGAGCTATGCCTCCTCCGGCACCCTTGCGGGTCTGCACGGATCACTTTGGCACTCTGGTTGCAGTTGGGACTGAGGTTCACCCGAGTGAAGGCGCTCATGCCCCCGGGTCCCTGTGGGCCCCCCAGCAGGGATGAGCGGGTAGCCAGCTCAGCTGTCCCTTGAGGCGCAGTGGAGGAAGTAGCAGCTGCGGAGGATGAGGCAGATGCAGCTGCAGTGGCCCTGGGCAGGCTCACCTCCTCTGAAGCAATGCCTGTCCGCATGTCAGCATAACTGACAGGGGCGACTGGTGACGTGTCCACGTAGCTCTGACGGGGACAACTCATCTGCATGGTCATGTAGTCACCCCGGCTGCTGGGCACCGCCCGGGTAGGCCTGCAAATGCTAGCAGCCCCAGGAGGTGCAGGACCCACTCTGCCTATCTCGACCCCGGCACTCTCCTGCCAGGTAGCCCTCCGGCCTGGCCCGAGATCCATTTTCATGTACTCCTCAGTGCCAGTCTCTTCTTCTCTGGGAGCTGGCTGGAGCTGGGATGGGCACCTGACAGAAGGTGAGCTGTGTGAAGCCACAGGGCCAGATAAGTAGGCAGGCTGATCACTCCCAAATTCAATATTCACATATTCCCCTGGGCTCTTGGGCTCTGAAGGGTGCGGCAGAGGAGGCTGAGGCGGCGGCGGCGGCTGCTGCTGCTCACGGGCCCGAGGTAAGGTGCTGGCCTTGGGATCCCCCAGGGACAGCCTTGTGGGCCGAACCAGGCGGCTGTTGGTCTGGGCAGCCGTGTCCACCTTTCGAGGCAGATGGGACTGCAGGATCTGATGGTGGGGATGTGGGAGGCCAGGCTCCGGCCTAGCACCACAGTATCCCCCACCCAGGCTGTCACTGCTGGTGGATGAGGAAGAATCTTCTGCTGTTGTAGCATAGAGAAGGCGACCAGAGCTAGCGGAAAGGCGGAGGTGCTGGTGCCGGGCACCCTCCTCCAGCTCCCCAGGGCGCTGGGTGTGCTTGAAGGACCTTGGCAATGAGTAGTAGGAGAGGACTGGCTTGTGCTGGGGGTCCTCAGGCCCATAGTAGCAGTCAGAGGGGCTGCTGGTGTTCGAGTCCCCCACTGGTGACATGTTCATGTAGTCACCTGCGCAAGGCAAGAGCTTGCCACCACTGCTCTCCACTGGGGGTTTGGGATGAGGCAGGGCATGAGAGTGGTGGACCCCTACCCCATTTGTCCACAGCTTCCCATAGCCGCTCCCCGAAGGAGCAGCACTGCTGCTGCTGCTGCTGGGTCCACCTCCAGTGTCAGGGGAGCAACTGCCACTGGGGGACATCATCATGTAGCCATTGGGGTCCACTCTCTGGGGATGGCGTCTGATGGGGTTGATGATCTGCTGTGGGGCAGACACGCTCTTGGGGCTCATGGGCATATAGTCCCCACTGCCCTTTCGGCTGCCCGGCACTGGGGCCACCCCTGGGGACATGGGCATGTAGCCATCATCAGTGTGGAGGGTGGAGCTGTCCGGACGATGGTGGCCCCCCCGACGCTCCAAGGGGTGCATTTCCAGACCCTCCTCGGGGTAGGAGTGGGTGGGCACGAAGGCAGAGTGCCGGTGGCCCGGCAGTCGGCCTCCACTGCCACCTCCTGGTGGGTAGGCAGGCATCATCTCTGTATACTCCTCAATGGAAGCCACTGAGGACTGGGATGGGGTCTTCTGGTGGGAAATGGTAGGGGATGTGCCTGCCGAGTGAGTCCTCTTTCGGAACCGATTATCCAGATCTGCAGCATTGGTTGCTTCATCCCCAGCCAAGGCTGGACTTGTGCCCAAGCCAGCTCCTAGGATGTAGCGGTGGCCATTGCCACCGCGAGACAAAATGTAGTGACCGTTGGGGGCGGTCAGGGTAGAGGCTCCCTTGCCACCCATGCAGATATAGTTGCTCAGCTCCTCTTCACCGCGGGCCGGCGGGGTGTGGCCCAGGGAGTCCGGAGTGACACTGCGGAAGGAACTTCGGAAATCGCAGGGACTGGAGCCATACTCATCCGAGGAGATGAACCCGCCATCGCTGGGGGAACCGGACACAGAAGCACTAGACCGCCGTGGGAAGAGGCAGTCCGAGGTGGAGCCGTGGCCACTGGTACTGCTGGACGACAGACTGACCGGGCTGGTGGCCGAAGGCGAGCAGCGAGAAGATGGCATGGGGATGGAGCGGCTATGGTTGAGTGGCGGGTGTAGCCGGGCACTGCCGCGATGCCGGTGGGCGTGGGTCCTATTGGTGCTGGGACTCACAGGGCTGCCGTCCACTGAGGCCGGGCGGGACATGGTGCCTTCCCCGTCGCTGGAGGCGCGGACGCGGAAGGAGCCTGGCTTCCCACCCACCATGCTGGCTGGGGAGGTGGCGGTGATGCTCTCGGTGCGTGATCGGCGGGTGAGCCCCCCCTGGGTGGGGGGGGGGTTGTTGAGATGGTGCCTGCGCAGGGGGACGCTGATAGGGTTGGAGCAGTTGGACGACGACTGGCTCTTGCTGCGAGGACGGAACTCGTCGCTCATGGCCCGCATGGCCTCCAGGATGGTCTCGTGCATGTTCTGGGCCACCACCGAGTCATCCACCTGCATCCAGAACTCGCCAGGCCCCGTCACAGCAGAACGGCCCACCTCAATGAAGAAGAAGTTCTCCGAGTGGCCGCAGCGCCTGATGTTCATCAGCTGCAGCACCACAGCCGCTGCCTCCGAGTTCAGCTTCACGAAGCTGATGGTCTTGCTGGTCAGGCAGAGGCGGTAGATGCCGATCAGGTTCTTTGTCTGACCCAGGCCCTTGGGCTTCAGGATCACCTGCCAGACCTCTTTGAACGCCGGTCCTGGAGGCACATCCCCGTAGCTCAAGTCCTCCCCAGCCTCGCCGAGGCCGGAGCTGCCGCTGCAGCTGCCCCCGCCGCCTCCCACCCCGGGTGCCGTGGCCCCGTCGTGGTGGCCCTTGGCGCGGTTGTGCAGCTGCAGGAGAGCCTGGTACCAGCTGTCTTGCTCCGCCTCGCTGTCCGCAGCGATGGCAAAGTGCTCGTCCCGAGTGTAGAGAGCCACCAGGTGCTTGTTCTTGGAGTCAGCCCGCTTGTTGATGTTGAAGCAGCTCTCGAGGGGAATCGAGCGTTTGGGGGCGCTCGACTTGTGCCGCCACTTCTTCTCGTTCTCGTAGTACTCGAGGCGCGCCGGGCCCCCAGCCTCGCTGGCCGCCCGCAGCACGAAAAAGCGCTTGTGCATGCTCTTGGGTTTGCGGAGGTAGCCCACCTTGCGCACGTCCGAGAAGCCGTCGCTCTCCGGAGGGCTCGCCATGCTGCCGCCGCCACCGCCGCCGCGCGGAGGGAGGTGCCGAGAAATAACCGGGTGGGGGGCGGAGGCTCCTCGCCGCGGCCCCGCACATGCAAACAGGGCTGGAGGCAGCAGAAATCCGACTCTGAAATCCACGCCGCTCCCCGCGCCGGGGAGGGGCAGCCCAAGAGGACGCAGCAGCTGCGCCCAAGAGAGAACCCGGCCGGAGTTTACGGGCGTTTTACGCCCCGGAGGGAGGCGGTGCGTCCGGGTTGAGTGCGGTCCCGGTCCTCCGAGAGCAGTCTCCCCTCAGCCGCCCGGGCCGAGAAGGAGCAAAGATGCATCTCTCGCCGCCCGGGCTGGAGTCCGGCGCAGGGAGGTGGCGGCGGCTGCGGCTGCGGCCGAGGGTCCCTGCGTTGCCCCTCCAGGCGCGCGCGCCTTCCCTCCTGAGTTCCCCTCTGGAAGTAGCGATTCCCGAGGCAAATTAAATATCCTTGGGCAGGGGGAGGCGGGTTGCCAAGTCCCAACGTTGCACGGGGTTCTCCCTCCTCCTCCGCCTCCTCCTCCGCCTCCTCCCACCCCCCAACCGTCCCCGCCGCCACCAGCCGCCCAAATACCAGCTCAATCTTGGAGACCGCGGCGCTGCGGCTGTTGCTGCTGCTGCCGCCGCCCGCGGACGCGTCCTCTGCAGCCCCCATTCGGGCCCATCTCGGCGGGCGGAGAAAGTGCCTTTTCCACGCGAAACGCTACTGGGCAGCCGGGGACGGGCCGGAGGGACAGGCTCATCCCTGCCCCTCGCTCCAGTTGGCAGGGGAGGA
>NW_007246680.1:454920-487033 GCF_000164805.1 Carlito syrichta | reverse complement strand
GGGCGAGCTCGGGAAGACGCAGGAGTGAGGGTGGGGGGCGACGGGGGGGGGCACTGCGGCTACGGAGCCCCGAGTGGGAGGGCCGGGGGAGGCGGGGGCGCGGGAGCTGGGCTGGATCTTACCTAGCAGGTAAGATCGACCCCTCGGGAGGGAGGCTTCTAGTCAAGGTTTTGCCTCCCAGGAAGTAGAAACGCTGGATTTGGGTTTCGGGGTGATAGGCCATGGTGAGATCTGTTTTTGTAAGATTTTCTGAGGGACTTCTGGGCCAGGCTTCCACCTTGGAATCCCCGGATTTGCGTGGTGCGGTACCTCGAAGGAACAGAAGGACGCCCAAAGGCAGTGATTGGGGAGTTACGGTCACTCCAAAGGAATAGGGATCCCTCTGAAGCGTCTCACGTCTGGCGCTGTGGGATTACTTATTGATCAATTAGGGAAAACGTGTAAATATCGGTTTCTATCTTTCCCTTTGCTCATCCAAGCGAGAGGGGATTCCCACCTAAAAGTGTAGGCATTTTGGAAGGCGGGGATGAGATGCCTCCTTGCCCTATTCCTAAGTCTGTGATTTAAAAAATCTGTCAGGGACCGACATAGGGTTCATAAGGCCAAAACCCTACTGTGCAAATATTGGCTGAAATGTTTGTTTCACACACAGATTCCACACCCATTGAACCAACCCTATGAATTTTTAACCTTGACCTCAAGGATAATCGGGAGAAAGCATGGATAGTGCCAGCTCAACTGTACAGGAAAATGGGTACTTCATGAGTAGAACAGGTCAGCAGTCTGGTCTCCTTGGAGAGCTTCTTACACGGTTATCTTGCGGAATCGCTCTCACCACAGGCAAACGCTCCCCGAAGTTGTTTGTTTTTTTTTTAAGCTGACCTATAAACAAGCAGCTTGTCCCTGCTTGCTCAGCTGTCATTCAGGACCTACAGATATGACGTTTGTCACTGTTTCATGCTATCTTGTTTTTCCACTGGATTCCTGGCCTTTGGGGGTTTCCGCCCCCTGTCTACGTCGGGACCCTCCTTAGCCTCAGTTCTCCAGCACTGCAGGAGGCTAGCAGAGAAACGCAGCAGTCCGGGCGCTGGGCATGCTCAATGCAATGGCCAGGACCGGCCGGGCGGCCCGGGCGCGCGCCTCCGCCTAAAGCTGGGTGAGGGGCGGGGCGAGTTTTCTGGGGAAGCCTTCTGATTGGTGAGGCTTCCTGTCCTTCTAGCCTGGCACCGCAGGAGAGGAGGTGGGGAGAGGGGGGTGAGGGTACCAAGGTAGGTTGCAAAGCGTAGTATTAAAAAAAAAAAAAAGGAGAGGAAGGAGGAAAAGAACCACCGGCGCCATTCAGAGGCGTGCGATACGTGAATTGGGGAATCCGGCATCTGCAGAGGGGCTACTCCCCACCGAAGCCTGAGAGCCTTTCATTTCTCCTTTGACCTTCTCGTTCCATGCCATCATTCAGCTTCGTCTAACCTGGTCAATCTGCAATTTGAGTACACGTGTTGAGTTGAAAGCCCTCCCTTCTTTTCCTCTGACAGCTTGGCGATGTGGGCACACGTGCCCACTACAGCAAGGCTATAAATAGCAGATGCTTGGAAATGGTAGCGAGGCGGCAATCACAGTGACCGAAATTCTAAGGGTCTAGACTGCTTTAGGAGGGCGGGGGAAGGAGATGCGGAATAGAGAAGCCTGAAGTTAGTTGAAAACTGTGACTGTGTGCCTGTTTTTACCCCAGGCAAGGAAAAGGAAAGAGAATAACAGGTTTGTTTACTAGTAACAATGTAATCTAGATAAGGCCAAAGGGCTTTTTACAGGTTTGATGTTTAGCGCTGGGGTCGGGGTGGTGAAGTATTTCACATTTTGTAGGAAAACAATTCAAATCCGTGGACTTTTGCTTTTCAAATAACCCCGTCCTTACACCTGCCCCACCCACCAAAAACGAAAAATTAAAGGACTATATTTCTGTGGGAAACAAAATACTCATTCCTGGAAGGAGTGGAGGGCTAGAAGATTTATTTAATTGGCAAATATTTTACAATAATTTTCACCAAAAGGTTAGGATTTTAATCATATAAAACTATGATTATAAAAGCTTTTTAAAAATTATGTTTCCCAGTGGTGAAAGATTTCTGCTTTTAAAAATACAACTTCAGTTGCTAAAATACTCAATAGAAATTATTAAATAAAACTGGTTGCTGTGATAAATTCTGTTCAGGCCGATGGGTATCATATGGAAGATAATCACTGATCATAGGATGTTATTACCATTTTTTGCTACTTGACGTTTTACTACCAATGCCAAAGGTGGTTAATATTTATTTAAATTATACTATGGTAAGTTCAATTGTTCTCCACTTTTTTATTAATAGATTGAGATAACTCTGGAAATGCAAATTTACATTTGGTTCATATTACAGGATAGGAAGAAACCCTTTGTGGAGTCTAACTGAAGTAATACTGAGCAGGTATGAGTATTATCCTGTCACCTAAGCTAAATTAGTCTTGTGGTGTACTGTAATGAAATACACTATGAAAAATTTACTCCTCACTGAAAATTCACAGGAATGGAAAAGCAACTCGTTACCAAAATATGTTGCTCAATGCTGCCATCTATAGGACAGTTAGAGGAAATCTGTGTAATAAGCTAAAGTGCATTTTAAAAGAGGGCTGAAATAATGATTCATCAAAACATTGTTTATCAGTTCCAGGCAGCTTTTGACTGACTCCTTTGGGTTTTCAAGGCATAGAATCATATCATCCGCAAAGAGAGGTAGCTTAACTTCCTTTTTTTCTATTTGGATACCCCTGATTTCCTTCTCTTGCATAATTGCTCTGACTAGGATTTCCAGCACTATGTTGAACAGGAAGGTATTCTTGTCTTGTTCCCATTCTTAAGGGGACTGCTTCCAACATCTGCCCACTGAGCCAAATGTTGGCTGTGGGCTTATCATAGGTGACTCTTACTGTTTGGTGGAATGTTTCTTCTATGGGTAGATGTTCAAGAGTTTTTATCAAGAAGGGAAGCTGGATTTTTTCAAATGTTTTTTGTTTGTTTTTTGTCTAATGATATGATCATGTGGTTCATGTTTTTATATCTGTTAATGTATTGAATTATGTTTGTTGTCTTGCAACTGTTGAACTGGCCCTGCATCCCAGGAATGAAGCCCACCTGGTTATGGTGGATGATCCTTGAGATGTGTTGTTGAATCTGATTTGTTAAAATCTTGTTGAAAATGTATATGTCTATGTTTATCAAGGATATTGGCCGGTAATTCTTTTTCCTTGTTGGATCTTTGACAGGTTTGGGTATCAGTTAACTTCATAAAAATGATTTGGAGAGAATTCCATCTTTCTTGATTGCCTGGTATCAGCTCCCCTTAGGCACAACAGAGTAGACAAAAAATTTTTTGCCAAGTCCCCAAAAGTGAATGACTTAAAAGCTAAGATAGACAAATGAGACTTCATCAAACTGAAAACTTTTGCACAGCAAAATAAACGATTAAGAAAATAAAGAGATAACCCGCAGAATGGGAGAAAATGTTTGCAAACTATACATCTGACAAAGGCCTAACATCTAGGACCTACAAGGAACTCAAATAAAGTGAAAGGAAAAAAAACTCATTAAAAAGTGGGCAAAGGACATAAAAAACACTTCTCAAAAGATAACATACAAGCAGCCACACACATGAAAAAATGCTCAGCCTCACTAATCACCAGAGAAATGCAAATCAAAACTTCAACAAGATACCACCTAACTTCAATATTAATGGCTATCATTAATAAGTCAAAAAACAACAGATGCTGGTGCAGTTGTGGTAAAAAGGGAACACCTCTACACCGTTGATGGGAGTGCAAGCTGGTTCAACCTGTATGGAAAGTGCTGTGGCAATTCCTAAAGGAACTAAGAATTGACCTTCCATATGATCTAGCAATCCCTATCCTGAGAATATACCCAGAGGAAAATAAATTGTTCTACAAAAGACACCCCTGCACACACATGTTTATTGCCACACTATTCACAATAATAAAAAACATAGAACCAACCCTACTGCCCATCAAAAGTGGACTGGATAAAGAAAATGTACATATACATGGTGGAGTATTATGCAGCCATAAAAAAGAACAAAATCATGAACTTCCTAGCAAATTGGATAGAGTTGGAAGCCATCATACTTTGTGATCTATCATAGAAACAAAGAACTGAATACCACATGTTCTCACTCATAAGTGGAACCTGAACATTAATCACATTAGCACAAGGGAGGGATCAGCAGTCACTGGACACTGCCAGGGGAGGGAGGGAAACAGGCACGTGACAACATGAAGGGTACCTGGTTCTATTCCAGGGGGAGTGAGGACTACTTGGAGGCTCAAACTTCACCTGCATGAAGCCTTCTTATGTTGCTAATCCTTACTTGTACCCCACTTCTCTAAAATAAAATAAAATTTATAAATAAAATGTTGATATCACAAATACAGTTATGATTTAAGGAGTTAAAGCTTCACATGCCATGATTTACTTTTGGGCTAAATGTCTATATGTCTTATAATGGAATTATTATTCAGAAAAGTCTCAGGATACAAAATGAACACACATAAATCCATAGCACTGCTATGCACCACTAGTCATCAAACCACGAATCAAATTAAGAACTCAGTTTCATTTAAAATAGCAGCCAAAAAGCTAAAGTACCTAGGAATATATTTAATCAGGATGAAAGATCTCTACAAGGATAACCACAAAACACTGATAAAAGAAACTATAGAGGACACAAACAAATGCAAAAACATTTCATGCTCTTGGACTGGAAGAATCAACATTGTTAAAATGACCATGTTATCCAAAGTAATCTATAGCTCCAACACAATTCCTATCAAACTGCAACATATTTTTTCACAGAATTAGAAAGAAAATCATAAAATTCATATGGAACCAAAAAGGAACAGAATAGTCAAAGCAATCCTAAGCAAAAAGAACAAAACTAGAGGCATTCCATTACCTGACTCAAATTATACTACAAGCCTATAGTAGTTAAAACAGCATGGTACAGGTACCTGAGCAGACACATGGACCAATGAAACAGAACAGACAATCCAGAAATAACCCCAAAATACCTACTACAACCATCTGACAAAGCAGACAAAAACACAATGGGTAAAGGACATTCTATTCAACAAATGGTGCTGGGAAAATTAGATAGCTACATGTAGAAAAATAAAACGTAATCCCTATCTCTCACCATCTATAAAATTTAACTCAAGATGCACTAAATGTCAGATCTGAAACCATAAAAACTGAAGCCTGAATCCAAGAAGAAAACCTAGGAAAACCTCTTACAGTCAATGACCTAGGAAAAGAATTTATGACTAAGACACCAAAAGCAAATGCAGCAAAAACAAAAGTACACTAGTGGGACTTAAGCTAAAAACACACGAGCAAAAGAGTGGGATCGGCAGATGCTAGATGCTGATAGGGAAGGGAGAAAGGGAAAAAGGAGGGGGGACATGTGGCAACACAGGGGTACCACTATCAGGGGAGGGCCGCTAGAAGCCCAAACTTCACCTGCAAGCAACTTGCTTATGTAGTAAATTCTCAATTGTACCCTTCAACTCTAAAATAAATAAATAAATAAAATTACTGAAGGAAAAAAAAAGCTGCACAGCAAGAGAAACAAGCAACAGAATAAACAGATGACTTACAGAATGGGAGAAGATATTCTCAAACTATATATCTGACAAAGGACTGATATCCAGAATCTACAGAGAACTCAAACAAATCAGCAAGAAAAAAGCAAATGACTCCATTAAAAAGTGGGCATATGACATGAACAGATGTCTCTCAAAAGAAGATAAACAAATGGTGAACAAATATTATAAGAGAGATAGTACAAAATAATGAATGAGTCAAGTTTTGTGTGTGTTAAATGTCAAATAGGTGGTATTTACTTAGAGCAGATGGACATAATGGTGGGTGAAATAAGCAATACTTAAAGAGGAGAGAAAACTTAAGCTCGAAATTGAAGGGTGACTATAATTCAGATAAATATTGACAGATTTTTTTTCCCATTCAAGTTGTTTGGAGTGTTAAGCACTAGGCTAGACACTGAGGATTTATATATCTAAGACATGATCCTCCCCACAGGAAGCTTACAGTGAAGATGGGAGACAAGTGAACACAATTACACAGCACTATGATCTCGTTTGTAGAAAAAGGAGGCATCGGGCATATGAGATCACACTGCAACCGATTGCTTTCTGACTTAAACGTCATCAGTTACAGACAATAAGATTTGGGGCCTGAAAGGTGTCTTTTCCCTTAGTAACTTTGTTTTCTCATTGTAATTAAAATCTTTCATCCTTCTGGATTTAAAAAAATATGAAATCCTAGAATGAAAAGTGAGCTAGAAAGTCACATTTGGCTTGAAAACCTGCTAGATCAGGATTTCTCAAGCCTGAGCATCTTGTTAAAATGCAGGTTCTGATTCTGATTCAGAAGGTGGAGGGCAGGCTGAGGTGATGCATTTTTAACACACTCTAGGTGATGCTGATTCTGCTGGGTAGGCACCACCCTTTTGGTAGCACCCTTCTTTTGATTGATGATTAATTGAAAGGCACAGTAATACAGTGCTATGAAATGTAAGCAGGGTACTTATATTTTAGTGCTATGCACATACAAAGAAAACAACAGCAATAAACATTCCACTTCATAGGCATCATTGCATTGGGGGCTTCTCTATTTTCAATTACAGGTAACAAATCCTTCTGGTAAGTATGAAGAGTTATTCTCAAATATTTGTGTTAGTGTTTTCCAAGGTGTGATAAAAAAGCAGATTTCTTACCTTATCCAAATCCTACTGAACCAAAATCGCTAAGGAAAGAATGGATTCCCAGCATTTGTAATTTAAGCAGCATTAAAAGACTTTCTTATTTACACTGAAATTTAAGAATCATTGACAAAAGCACAGAGAAAAAAATTTAAGTTAAGATACTTTGGGAATCAGCAAGTGCACAGCATTAACCAGCAAGTGCACAGCGTTAACCAGTACATAGAAACCTCCACCTGTGGACTGTTTACTACAGCTGGGTGGAACAGGCAATAGTCCAAATTTGGGTAGTCTCAGGGCTTTTGAGAAAATTAATTATCGGCAGTCAGCAAGTGACAATACAGTTCTGCTCCCATCTTGATTTCATCCCTCGTCTATCCTAGAAAACCTAGTGAAAATAAATGCACTGCAACTAACATCAAGTCTCAGAAGACGGTAATGCCCCAACAGATGATTTCAAAACATTTTCTGGTTTTCATATAAATAAAGCATGAAATAAACAATTTGAAGGAAAATGAGGATGTGTAAACTCCATAACACTATTTAATTTTCCATTTCAGAAGTTCTGCTGATGAGTGATTTGGAGCTAAGTCCATAACTGATACTTGTCTAAAAGACTTCCCTTTTGTTTTTTGTTTTAATTTTTTTATTTCCTTAACTATTGTGTTCTCATTTTCTTTTAGTCTTGTTTGATAAGGATTAGGGGTTTGCCAATAAATTTGTTGTCTTAGATAATGCTGCTAGCTCTTTTGATAATTTAATCCAGAGAAATAACTCCTCATCACTCTTTTTTTTTTTTTTTTTTTTTTGAGTTAATGTCTTACTCTGTTGCCCAGGCTGGAGTGCTCTGGCACAATCACAATTTACCACAGACTCAAACATTTGGGCTCAAACGATCCTCCCACCTTAGCTTCCTGAGTAGGTGGAACCACAGGGGTGCATCACCACACAGCTAATTTTTAAAATTTTTTTGTAGACAGGGTTTCCCTATGTTACCCAGGCTGGTCTCAAACTCCTGGGTTCAAGCAATCTGCTTGCTCAGCCTCCAAAAGTGCTGGGATTACAGGCATGAGCCACCACACCCAATCCCTCTACTCTTTCTTACAAACAAGGAGCCAAATGTTTTATCTAGATAAGCACATGCCTAGAAGAATTTGCAGACCTTGCATCACCTCTTGTTGATTTTACTCCATTCTTTATCTTTAAAGTTATCTTTCTGGTGCAGCATACTAAGTCTAAAATTTGATAGCCAAAAAATGTCTTCACAATAATTCTTCAACCTTACTTGTTTGTTTTTTAATGAAAATCTCAGTAATGATGAATGTTCCTTACCTTATATTCAGCACACTGGGTCTGGATGTAAAACTTGTTGGTTTTACTAACAAAAAAAATTGCTGTGTCATCCACAGCACCCTCATGTTTCTCAAGCCCCCTCCTCAATTGCAAGGTTAACAATAATCTTTTTTTCTTTTCTTATTTTTAAAAAATAGTTTCTCAAACCAGAGTTTATCTATCCAAGATTTTCTATTTTAAAAAAAGAAACACTCAGTAGAATCTTAAGAACATTAGTTTTGTGTGGATTGGGAAAATACAAGTTAATTTGATTTTTTTAAAAACTGTAATTACTGTGCTACCTGCAGTGTTGTCTGGGGTGGCTCTACAAGTGGGTGATCCACATCAGAATCACCCGGGGACTTGTTGAAATTGAAGCTTTCTTCATCCCATCTCTGACCTTCCCTTGTTTTCCCACCTTCACTCCCATGAGTTGTATGTATGCTAAGATTTGTAAACCACTGATTGATCTTCCTTTAAAACCCTAGATTATAAATGAAGATATTATAAGACATATGCGGGATTGACCTTCAGCAATTGTTACTAATCTGGTCAATAGGTTTTTTTTGTTTGGAGTCGGAGTCTCACTCTGTCACCCAGGCTGGAGTGCAATGGCACACTCATGGCCACCCCAACCTTGACCTGCTGGACTCAGGTGGTTCTTCTGCCTCAGCCTTCCAGGTAACTGGAACTACAGGCATGTGCCACCATGCCTGGCTAATTTTTTGATTTATTGTAGAGATGAGGTCTTGCCAAGTTGTCCAAGCTAGTTGTATTCTGAAGTATTTTACTGTGGTGATTTAAAAACTGTTTACCATGACTTCCAGTAAAAATACACTTATATATTATACATCAAGTCCTACACTCTCTCTCTCTCTCTCTCTCTCTCTCTCTCTCTCACAGCTGAACACAACTTACCCTTAATACCTGCAATGATCTTTCTGTTCATTCCTTCCTTCCTTCTCTCCCTCCTTCTTTTCTTTCTCTCTCTCTCCCTCTCTCAATCTCACACTTCTTTTTTTCATTGAATGCTTGTTGAAATCCACTAAATTAATTTTCCAGCACACTAAAGCATCATGATGTACAGTTTAAAAATACTACCTCACTTTATGAGCATTTCTGAATTCAAAAGCAGTACAATAATTGTCTCTAGATCCTTAGTTGTACCATCCATAAAACTCCTGAGAAAGAAATTCACAATGCTTCCAATATTTTACTTATTTAGTTTAATTAATATTCTTTTTGGTACCAACCAAGAATAATTTTTCCACTACTTTTTTTTCTACTAAGCAATGAAATCTGATGCACTTACAATTTTTCATGCATCTTTAAAATGGAAATCTGAAAGACTAGTAAAAGGTAAGTTAAGAACACAATATATTTCAGTTACTATTTTTTAAAATAGATAGATATTTTGTATTACACCCCAATGTTATTTTATTGTAATATGGAGCTAATGTTGTTTACTTTGCTATATAAAGTATTGGGGAAAATAAGTGAGAAATTATAAGTGCATTTAAAATACATTCATGTACATTTGAATTTTGTTTATACATCAGTTTGGGATTGATGTAAAAGGAGAAAGTGTCCTCTTTTATAAAGAAGACAAATTTTTTAAAACTACTTATTCGTAATTTAAATGACCAGTTTTATTAATAACATTAGTTTCAGTAAAACTAGCTAAATGTTGCTATTTTGTATTTAGTACAATTACCAAACATAATTTACCAAATGTAAATATCTTTCATTCCTAGGAAATTAAATTTTTAAGGGCTAATTCTCATTCGTTCATATAACAAATATTTACTGAGTATTTACAATGTGTCGGTCACTGGGGTTGAGCTAATTAGTCAAGTGGAAAATGATGATGAATGTTCCATGCAGAGGAAATAGCCAATGCAAAGGGCCCAAGACAGGGGCATGTTTGGCACATTCAAGGAGCAGTAAGGAGATTAGTGGGGTGGATGCAGAGTGAGGAAAGGATAGAGAAGGAAGCTTGGTGAGATAACAGTGGACAAAATCATAAAGGATCATGTGGACCTTTCAAAGGACTTTAGTTTTTATTCTGAATGAGATGGGAAACCACTGGAGGGTGTTTAACAGAGCAATGGCATAATCTGACATATTTTAAAGACACTCTGGCAGTTTTGTTAGAATATACTATTGTAGAAATATGATCAAGAAATGATGGTCATCAGTAGAGATGGTGGGAAGTAGTCAAATTCTGAATACATTATAAAGATGGCATTAGGAGAATCTGCAGGTTTGGATGTGACATGGAAGAAAAAGAATGAAGGATGACTCCAAGTTGTTTGTTTTTTTTTAACCTGTACAACTGGAAAGATGATTTCCATCAACTGAGACAGTGTGTTGATTTTCTATTGCTGTGTTAACAAACTACTCCAAAGGAAGTATTATATAACATCAGCCCTAGGATTCCATGAGTCATAAATTCAGACAGGAAGGGCACTGGGGGAATGACTTGTCTCTGTTCCGTGATGTGTGGGGCTCCGGCTGAGATGGCTCAAAAGGCTGGGGGCTGACTTGAATGACTGAAGCCTGGAATCATTTGGAAGTTTCTTCACTCATGTGTCTGGCATCTGAGCTAGGGTGACTTAAGGCTAGATTTGCCAGGTCTCTCCCTGTGTCTTGGGCTTTTAATCATATGGAGGCTAGATTCCAAAGGTGAGTATTTGCGGAGAGACCATCTCTAAGTGAAGTGAACATGCCAAGAGGGAGTTTCCAGAGAGAGGATTTTCCAAGACAACCAGGTATACGCTATGTAGCCTTTGATTACCTCATCTCAGATGTCAGAGCCTCATTTCTACTGTGTGTACTGTATTGGTCAAAGCAGTCACAAGCTCAGACAGATTAAAAGGAAGGGAATCTAGACCTCAGTTCTTGATGGAAGGGGTATCAAATAATTTGTAGTCATTTTTAAAAACTACTACAGGCTGTGAATGAATAGAAACTGGGGAAATTGGGGGAAGATTAGGAGCTCAATTCTAGACATGTTGAGTTTCAGGAACTTACTGACCTGAAACTTATTGACCCTTGATAGAGATACCAAATAGGCATTTGTATATGAGACTAGATTTTAAAAGACGAGTTTGGGCTAAAAGTATAAACGTGAAGGATGTCAGTACATGTGGTAGATTTAAAGCCCATGGTACTGGTAAAACATCAAGGGAGAGAAAGTAGATAGAGAAAACAATAAGACAAAGATGTCAGCAAAGGAGACTGGAAAGAACAACCAGTAAAGTTGCTCTCTTTTAGACAAAGAAGAGACACTATATCAGGAAGAAGAGAGTGGCCAACTGAGTCCATCCCTACTAATGGTCAAGTCAGAGGAAAACTTGAAATTGGCATAGGATTTAGCATCATTGCGTTTGTGTAATGTGTAAAACGAATTTAACACTGGTCTCAGATGCACACAAATTATTTAGGATATGATTCTTCAATTAAGTCATAAGAGTTCAACATACTCCTTAGATGTAAATCTGTAATGTTTATATGAATAGTTATAGAAACACATTTCATAATTCCTAAATAGCCTTAACTTGAAAAATTGCACCGAGAATAGTCATACTAAATAAAGTACACTGGATTTTACATTTAGCTAATTCTCATCATGCACTTTAGCCTTCCTGCCTCTGAAATTAGCTTTCTAGGTATTCTTAAATTTTTGAGAAAGAGAGGGAGATGTTTATAGAAAGCATTACCAAGATAATAGGTCCTTTTTAAAAATTTTACCAACTCATTATTTATATTTTAGATAAAAGTTTATTTCTAGAAATCTACTTCTAGATTTATTAGACTTTATTGATTTAAAAGTTTCCCAGATAACAAATAGTTTTCCCTTTTATTTTGTTTTATTGTTATTGTTATTATTTTTGAGTTGGAGTCTCACTCTGTCACCCAGACTGGAGTGCAGTGGCCGCTCCTGGCCACTGCAGCCTCTACCGCTGGGCTCCAGCGATCCTTTCACCTCAGTCTTCTAAGTAACTGGAACTACAGGCGCATGCTACCACGCCCGGCTAATTTTTGATTTATTGCAAAGATGAGGTCTCACCAAGTTGCCCAGGAGGGTCTCGAACCCGCGGGCTCAGGCAATCCACTCACCTCAGCCTCCCAAAGTGTGGGATTACAGGCTGAGCCACCGAGCCCGGCTCCCTTTTATTTTGAATTATCTTTTTTTTTTTTTTTTTTTTTTTTTGAGTCAAAGCCTTGCTCTGTCATCCAGACTGGAGTGCAGTGGCATGATCACAGCTCACCGCAGCCTAGACCTCCTGGGCTCAGGCAGTTCTCCCAAGTACCTGGGACTACAGGTGTATGCCACTATGCCCAGCTGTCTTTTTGATTTTCTGTAGAGATGAGGTCTCCCTATGTTGCCCAGGCTGGTCTCGAACTCCTGGGCTCAAGTAAACTCTCCTGTCTTGGCCTCCTAAAGTGCTGGGATTTCAGGCATTAGCCACTACACCCAGTTATTTTGAATTACTTTAAAAGATTAATATAAGGTAATTTAGTGCATTCAACTACGCAACCATAAAAAAGAACAAAATTATGAATTTCGCAGCAACCTGGATGGAACTAGAGTCTATAATAGTGAGTGACCTCTCACAGAAACAAAGATCTGAGTATCACATGTTCTCACTTATATAGTGGACCTTGAACATCCAATGTAATACTATAAGAAAATGACTGACAGTAGTGGGAAACTATGGGGGGAGAGGGAGAGGGGATTAACAGTAGTAAATATCTGTCTGGGGACAGGGAAACACCTCTTATCAACAAGAGTGCCTGAACGAAATGTGCTTGCATACCTAACCCTTAACTGTACCCCACAATATCATAATAAAAAATATTGATTATAAAAAAAATTTAGTGCATTCAAAGACAAATATCAATACCAACACCTAGTTTTAAGTTGGAAAAAATATGAAATAAAATATTGTGTAAAATACAATACCCAACAAAATAATAATGTAAATTAAAAATTACTATATTATTGGTGGTGCACATAATTTGTCAAAGTGTAAAAACCATAACTGTTGGAACCTTTCTAGAACCACAAAATACAGTTGATCCTTGAACAATGCAGTGGTTAGGGGCACCAGCCCCACAAAGTCAGAAATCCAAATACAACTTTTGACTACCCTAAAGTTTAACCACTAATAACCTGCTACTGACCAGAAGCTTTACTGATAACATAATCGATTAACACATATTTGGTATGTTACATATATCATATGCTATATTCTTACAATGAGAGCTAGAGAAAACATGTTACTAACAACATCACAAATAAAAAATATATTTACTTTAATTAAGTGGAAGCATCACCCTAAAGGTCTTTATCCTTATTGTCTTCATGTTACGTAGATGAAAAGAAGGAGAAAGAGGAGAGTTGGTCTTGCTTTCTCAGGGGTGGCAAAAGCAGAAAACCCTGTATAAGTGGTTCCATGCAGATCAAACCCATACTATTCGACTGTTTACTTAAACACATCTCTGTGAACTGTGAAACTCAAGTTACTATTGCTTTAGTTTTACAATTTTTTTCCACCATGATATAAAAACCAAAATAAAGAAAGTGCATGTACAATTTGTTGCACATCAACTGAGAATGGCAGCAACTCATCCCACCTCTGTCCTTTGGTGATCTCTGCTCCCCCCTCAGGTGAGTTTGCTTGTGCATGTGGACACTTGCTCAGATTAAGAATGCTTCCCACAAAATTACTTGCTCTCTTTCAGTTTGTTCATGGTTGACTGTTGCTTATTTTTTGGTAACTGAGAGCATTTAAACATTGCCAAAAACAAAACCATTTCTTTTCTCCCTCAAGTAGTATCTTCACTTTTTCTAATCCTTGTTTCCCCTCCTGTCACATGTTCACTAACTCTAAAATGGAGCACAAAAGAGTAGTTGAGGACCACAGAGAATACAAGGAAGGGGAACTACCAAAATGTTTTAGTCATGTAAGTGGAGGAAGAGATGATCCTGGAGTTGTTAATGGATAACTTTCATTTACAGAAGTTATAAAGAATGACAGTGGGATTCTGACTCCCCAAAATTTGAGGGGAGTGATTTTTTTTTGGACATTTGACCAGGGCTTTCTAAATTTCTTCATTGAATTCTATCTAACAACAGATGAGAGGACACAAAGTAGGAGTAGCCATAAGTTGCCAGTGCAGAATGTCTTTCAAAGTTTTGTGTTTATAGTTTGTTATCATTTATGCAAATATTCACATTTTTCACAGTTGTGAGATGCACCAGTCTATCACAGAAGAGAATTAAGTCATACAGAAACAGCAGAGTTGAGAATGAATAGAGGAAATACATTCAGGCTTCAGTTCTCTAAGTCTCTAGGACTGTCTTGGGACCTGCCGCTCATCTTCTAACTCTGTGAACTATTCAGAAACCTTTCAGTAATTTCCCACCCAACCTTTACATTTTTCTCAAGCTAGGTTTTTTTTTTATTTGTTTTGTTTTTGAGTTTTGTTACTTGCAACCGAATATGTTCTACTAACGCAGATAGTAGACAAATGAGAAGAAGTGGAATTCTAAGCTAGGAGTACAACATGATTACAGGCAAGGAGAGAGACATGGCATGAGGTTTTCCAGTAGAGTGAGAAAACTGACTTAAGAAAACAGAGTGGTTTGTAAGGAATGTACTTAAACAATTTCTCTGTACTACAATGAGGTAGGAATATAAATTCTTTTTGCCTCTTCAGAGAGCAGTTGAACAAGAACTATAAAAACTTCAAATGCATATACCACTTGTTTCAGCAATCCACCCCTAGAAATGATAATAATCTACAGTAATAATCATACAAAGATATTCATTGAAATGTTATTATTGTTGTAGAAAATGAGTGACTGAAAGTAACATACATGTCCATCAACAAGGAACTTGCTAAATAATTTGTTTCGCTACCTATACATATTGGCATACCACATAGCCCTTAAAGATTATTTTGTAGATCTATATGTGCCAATGTGGAACAATCTGCACAAGAAACAAGCAAGGTGTACAACTGCATCATAAATGTTCTCATTTATTTTTTTAAAGCATAGGTATGCTTTTATATACATAAGAAAATCTGGAAGGGCAAACAGGATGTCTTAGTAATAATTCTCTCTGGAAGGAAGACGTACTTTTTTTCTTTTTTTTTTTTTTACCACATTCATGTATTCCTACTATAGTTAAACCACTATAACTAAATATGATTTAAATGTGGAACAATGAAAAGCTTAATGGTGTATACATAGTTATTACTTGCTTAGGAATTTCTACTAGATCCTATTTTAAGCTCTCAATGTATATTATCTCGTTCAGTCAACCTTCAGGGCAACTCTATGAGTGAGATTCTATCCTCAAATTGCAAATGAGGCTGCTGAAGCTCAAAGGGTAATGATGTCATGTTTCCATCCTCTGGCTTCAAAAACCTTATGTTTAACCATTCTCACATTTGCATCTCTGTGCTGAACTGGCTTTGTTGTAATATACCCACAAGGAAGGATTTCTATGGACTAAAAACTTAATTTCCTTGCAGGCAGTGTATAAGTGGCATCCAATAAAAGCTATATAATGGCTAACAAAACAAGTCACTAAATAAATATTTCCCTCAATGCCAGGTGCTTAGGTTGGGTGTAGTAGTCTTCTTAAGCTGATTGTTAAGGTAGGCACCATCTCATACATTTCATCAGAGAGCAATATATAACAATGGTTTCTATATCCAGCAGTGGGAGCCATTGAATCAGGACAATGGCACAGTTGGACTTGCTTGTTACATAGATCACTCTTGTGGCTTTGGAGGATGGATTTAGAAGAGAGGCTATTAGAAGCAGAGAGGCTATTCACATGGAAATTTGTTGGGTGTCTACCTAGTATTCACTTTTTCCATCTTTTTCCAGGATTACGCCAAAATATCGTGAATCATTTCATAGAATAACTATGAGTTCAGGCCTTAGATCTGAACTACCTTCATTCATGCAGCTCTGCCACCTACTACTGTTGTAAATGTAGACAACGTATTTAACTTCCTTCATTCCTCAAGTATCAATAACATGGAAATAAAAATGGCATCTCATTGAGTTATTAAGGGGTTTTAAAGATGATACTTGTGTCATCAGTGCTCAGTAAATATTAGCTGTTCTCACTATCATTGTTTTCCTCAACCATGTGTTTTGGATGGGATTGGTCACATCACTCATGTCTGTCATCCCTTAATCCCCCACTCCACTACACATCATGGTTCAGTATGTAGTCGTGGGGATCACAACATCTTCATAAAAAATTTCATCTTTAAAGAAGAGGCAAGAGTTGGCCAATTTGACTCTCCCCTTCGCCTACTTTATTTTTCTTAAGTATCACTATCACTGGGTATGCTTTTATATTTATTTGTACTCTGAGAGTATAGAACTTGTCTGATTTGTTCTCTGCTGTCTTTGGGTGAATGATAAATATGAGTTAAATAAAGAGGGATGAGGAAAGCATTCCAGAAATAGAACTGTATGAACGATAGTAAGAAAGTCACAGAAAAAAGCAGGCATTCCATGTGGACTAGGATAAATGGAACAGGAGATTGTGTCTATAAGAGAGATCATGCATTTATAGCAGTTAGTATCTGGTAACCATCATGACAGCGATCACAAAAAGTGGTGGGTACAAGCTCTTGAAAGGGAAGAAAAGTGTGTACACTCGTCACTTGAGAAGCATTTAGAGTATCTAGCACCACAGATGTGATATAGCAGGCACTTTGCATACTCAACTGCAGAATGGAATGTTATTAAATAACCTTACAGACCCATGTAGATGACTTTGAATACAGATCAAAAAATTTGAGGCTGACAGCGATAGTTCATGCCTGTAATCCCAGCACTTTGGGAGGCCAAGGCGGGAAGATTGCTTAAGCCCAGGAGTTTGTAACCAGCCTGGACAACATAGCAAGGCCTCGTCTCTACAAAAAAATCAAAAAATTAGCCAGGCATGATGGTGTGTGTCTGTAGTCCCAGAAATTCAGGAAACGGAGGCAGAAGAATCTCCTGGGCCCAGGAGAGGTAGAGGCTGTGGTAAGCTGTGGTAGTACCACTGTACTCCAGCCTGGACAACAGAATGAGACTCTGACTCCCAAAAAAAAAAATGTTTAAACTTATTTTGTCAGCAATGAGAAGCCTTTGGTATGATCAACAGGGAATGTAACAGGAGGAGATCTGAGAAATAGAATAAAGTAGAAACCTTGGGCAACGGTAGGTCAGTTAGGAGTCTGTTTCAACAGACCAAACTTGATCATGAGGGCCTCAGGCTTGTGGTGGTACAAATAAAGAGGAAAATTTCAGAGGAGTAGATGGGTCATGAAAGCAGATTGGATGTGTGAGATGATGGTAAGAGAAAAGTAAAAGATAACTGGAATTTTAATCCTGAGTGATTGGAGGCTGGTGGGACACCTAATCACTGCCTAAAACATTGTTACTCACAGAAAAAAACAATAGCCAGAAGTCAGCATGTTCATGCCAGTTCCCTATCCCTTCAAGTTCACAAGAGCGATGCAGGTGGTCAAGACAGATGCAGGACACAGTCTGTACTACAGTATGGGGAAGAGCCCAGGGCCACAGGCAATGGTACCTTGACCTACTTGGTTGCCATCTATGATCAGCTACAGAAGTTGTTCAGTATCACGAAATGAATCAACCTGCCGTCTGGCCATTTTCAGAGACTTCTTCAGGCTCATGGTAGACACCCCTTCTGACACTATCCTTTAAAAGTGAATGAATCTGACCACTTTTCAGGCTTAACTGGCCTGCATTTACTTTCTTTCCTTTGCCAAAATCTAACCAAATTAATTTTTTTCTTCCCATATTCCTTATTCATGAACTCTAATTGCTGGCAACTTTGAGAGCACTGGTTGTCTAATGTAATTTTCCACCAGCAATTATGTGACAAGTTAATTTTTATAATGAACACAGTTGAAATTATTTTTCTGTCTTCTAAATAATATTTTGTCATTAGCACTTTTTTAGAATCTGCCTTCTGGTATCCCACTTCTCATCTAGTTTGGAGGTTCTCTCTTTTAAAATAAAAATCAGCACATAATACAGTTATTATACGTTTCACCCAAACTTTAAAAATACATTGAATTTACTTCCTAATTATAGAAGGAAATATAGGAGTAGGAAATATAGGAATATTTTAAGTTTATGTAGGAAATATAGGAGTATTTTAGACATTTTTATATTGTATTAATCGAAGGACATCAAGGTTGGCTGATTTCTGAATCTACATAACAGAAGAGAAAAGGAAAAATCAGAATTTGTAGTTTCTATTCCACTCCATTAGTTCTAGCTTAAGATATTTCTGGTAAGTGTGTACTGTGGAGGAAAAAAATATATATTTGAAGAGTTGTCACTATATTTCTTTCTAACAAAACTAAAGTTTTTTCTTTTTCATTCCAGTTCCTCAGCAAATGGAAGACTGAATTGTCCAGGGGTTCTTCAAAGTACAATTTTAAGGACTCAGGCTACAAAGGTTTATTTTTATCTCTTTGTATGTTTTAATATATTCATGGATCTTTCAGACATTAAAATAAAGGTCAATAATTTGGAGTGTAGAAGTAGAAAATAATAGAGGCCGTTTATAGCTTTATGTTTTGTTGTTTTGTTTTGTTTTGTTTTGTTTTGATAAATTGCCCCCTGCACTCTGTCTCTAGTTTGTGGCATGACGCTGATGGCACATCTATTCATGTGTAGGTGAAGCTGCCTTTGTCAAAGCATCTGGCTTTAGCTAAGAGCTGTATTCAATAACATTATGCTGACTTGCAGGCTGCAAAGTCACTAAGGGTCATCACATCTGGTACCTGATTTGATCTCAGGAGCTGATGTTCTTTTCACCTTCTTCCCCACGAGCTTAACTTAGTATTTCTAAGGATATTCTACAGTGGCATTTGACTGACTTAGACTAGGCAGTGACAAATTTTGTGTTACTTCACCTCTTCTAGGTTGAATTCAAGATACATCACTGTGCCCAGAGACCCAATAGCATATTTAAATATTCTGAACTGCAAACCTGGTTGCATTAACAAGAACAGTATGGAAATGGTTGGGGGTGGGGTAGAAACCAAGCTGTGCAAGAAATAATCTGTTCATCTTCTGGAGAAGGTTACCTTGGAGGTCATAAATTTCTTTTGTCTAAAGATGCTTGGAATGGTTTAAGAAACAGCCTATTTACGGTCTAGGCTAAGGAATGAATAATCTCTTAATCTTTGCCCTATATTCAAGATTCTGTTGTTTACAGATTATAAAAAGATAGAGAACACTTTATTCTGATCTCAATGTTTTTAAAGGACAACTTGAATTTTGGTTCATTTTTCTCTGAAGAAAAATAACAATTTACATTTCAACTATAGTTTTCCCTAGACATTCTAAACTGTGTAGTTCTTTGATCATGTCAGCCTACCAGCATTTTATGCAGCTAATGTTTCCAGAGGCTAAATGGTGTGACATGTCATCATACCACCTTCACAATACTATTTTTGTCTTGTGTAAGTGTGCATAAGGAGCTATGTACCCCCTAGCAATAAGTTTACTCCCTGAGTTTAAGAGAAGACAAGGTCTGAAGTTCTTTGAAGGTGGGTTCATTGGTCTGTCATCAAATAACTTTCTGAAAGCTAAAAATCTGTCCAGTTATCAACTTAACTAAAAAATGCCTAGAGTGTTAAAGTAAATGATTGCTCAGTTAAGTCACAGACAGTTGAGCTGATAGGCCTAGTTGACAGCGTTCTAATTAATGCCTTATAGTACTCAATCAAAAATTACTTACTGGGCATGGATCAGGTACATTACACTGATACTCAGTAGTGAGTAAAGAGGAAGTAACCCACTAAGGCATTAGCTAAATGGAAACATATACTGAGCAACCATAAACTGGAAGCTAATGAGGTAGACATTTGTCATTATGAAGTATCAATCTGTGACTATGTAATTGAATGGCCCAGATGCACAGATGAGTTTTCAGTTACCCATCCAAGTAGGGATTCAATGGATCCAAAACTCACCCTGTTTAAATCGGAGCTGTCTCTGCCTGGTAGAAAAGGGAAGATGCAAAAGTTAAAACAGGCAGTTAAATCACATTGTAACCTGTACATTCTTAAAGGGAGAGACTCCATAGATGTATATTAGAATCATCCAGGTGTAGAGTATTCTCATAAAGTTAGACTCCTAGGATCCACATGAAACCTAATGAATACACATCTAGCACGACCCTTTTAACAACTTCTTTCTGTTATTTCTGAAGTAGGTGGTATACATTGAGAAATATACCTTATGGTTTCACGTAGATCCCTAGGTCTCTCCTGTTCATATTGGTTAAGTACAACTTAGTTGCATTTTAGGGTTATATAAAGACTGACTTAGAGGTGTAAGAATTCAAAATGATGAGATAATTTGCTCTTATCATTTGTCTTATTTCTCTAAATCAAAAATTGCAAATTTCTGGCATGCTTGGCCAAATGTGGTTTATCTCTAACAAGTCTTTTTAAATTGGTTCAAACAGTATTTTTAAAATTAATTCCCAGCCGGGCTCGGTGGCTCAGCCTGTAATCCTGCGCCTTTGGGAGGCTGAGGTGAGTGGATTGCCTGAGCCCGCGGGTTCGAGACCCGCCTGGGCAGCGAGACCTCGTCTCTACAATAAATAAAAAAATCAGCTGGGCGTGGTAGCGCATGCCTGTAATTCCGGCTACTTGGAAGGCTGAGACGAAGGATCGCCGGAGTCCAGCAGGTCGAGGCTGCAGTGGCCAGGAGCGGCCACTGCACTCCAGTCTGGGAGACAGAGTGAGACTCCAACACACACACACACAAATTAATTCCCAACACCAAACATTAGAAGATGATACACCAACATCTGAATCTATTTTGTCTTTAAAAATCAGATGATCTGAGAGCACTGGACCCTGATTTCCACATGGCCTCAGTCAGCTAGAATTGAAAAGCAGCTGCCCCTTTTGGTAGCCAGTTTGCCATTATCTCATGACTCCAGATCATGTCCCTGACACCATGGTCAAATGTCAGGTGCCATTTGTCATCACAATGCTTCAGATGCTTTCTTCCACCTGACCCATGACTCATTTATATCACCTGCCTAGATCCTCTAGGCACTTGAGTTTATGACTCCTGTCTTAAGGGTACTTCAAAACCAATTGCTTTTGAACAGTATTTGATGATGAAGACAGATATTCCACATTCAGACTTGTTCTACTGCATTCCCCTGGGATATACATACTGTGCTCCTGGGCAGAATCTGAGCTAATTCATTTAAAGAATATCCATTAATCAAAAGAAAGTCCAATCTAACTCAAGTCTTTCTAAGAGGCTGCACAATTTGCTATGCCTAATTGATGTGCATATTTTATTTTGCGTTTTCTACAGCAGAAGAAAGTATACTGCTTAAGAGAATTGTTTTACAGAAGACCTAGTTGTTTACAGTATTTTATAAAAAATGGAATAATCATTTTAAACACCATTCTAAGAAATGTATCTTTGCATAATTATGATGTGTCAATGTAGATTCACCAATTGTAACAAATTTACACTCTGGTGGGGATGTTAACAATGGGGGGGGGAGGCAATGCAAGGGGTTTATGGGAAATCTCTACACTTTCCTTGTAATTTTGCTATGAACCTAAAACTACTCTAAAAAGAAGTCTTAAAAAATTCATCTGAAATCAATCACATGTGCTTAACATCCAGAGAATAATCAATAGCTAACTTGTCCTATTTTTTTACTTCATAAAAAATATACTTAAAATATTTTATATTATTTCTCAGTACAGCCTTGAAAATTGAACAACATGTCTTTTTCCAAGATCAAATGTAACATGGCATTGGAAAATGAGCCTTTCTCCTCATTATCTTTATTCCCTTGATCCTGTGCACTAAAAATAAGTCTCAACAAAATTCAAGGTAAAAATCTGTTAGGGAAATATTAAGTTGAGGTTTAAATTTGAAAACTGTATGTATGATTTTATTTTTCTCCTACAATTCAGGATTCCCTTTTAGCCAGAGCAAATGAAGATCTGTGGGTGAATTCATAATAATTTGGGTTTGGGTTTCAAGTCTCTTGCATTTTGGCAGTGTGAATTTGAACTACTTACTTTGTTTCTGACATGTCTTTCCCTATCTGTAAAATGGGATGACAAGCCTACCGCATCAATGCATTAAGAAAATAAATGTAGTTTGATGGATAAAGTACATGGCACAGATTCAATAATTGATAGCCTCTATTTTAATTAGTGAAGGTAAATTTCTGTATTGACTAAACAGTACTTTCATAGGATCTAAGAGAGTCCTTTAAAAAAAAAAAAAAAGAAGTAGTAAACACGTGTTTCAATTTTCTTTTAAGCAGCTTTAGTCACCCAGCACAAGAAAAAGTAAGAGTGTCCTTCGATGACAGAGCACTGTTTAGGTTAATAGCTAGTCATCACTCTTACCTAAGACTCCATCTTGCACAGTCTTATATTTCTTTGGTGAACACTCTAAAGAATTCCACATAAAAGTCAATCTTTTAAAAGTTAACTTACTTTTAAAAGTAAGATCAGAAAAACCATTAGCACATATCAAAAAGAGATTGGCAGAAAGTTAGCTAGTATGTCAAAGAAAAGTGTTGAAAAAATAGGGCCTGTGACTGGTCCAGGAAGGTGAGTAAACAGCTGGTGTGTGGGTTTGTTTTGCCTTACTATAAAGGAATACCTGAGGCTGGAAAATTGATAAAGAGATAGCTCACGGTTCTTCAGACTCTACAAGAAGCAAGGCGCCATCGTCTGCTTCCGGTGAGGTCTCCCGAAGCTTTTCCTCGTGTAGAAGGTGAAGGAGAGCCCACACGTCACCTGGTGAGAGAGGAGGCAAGAGAGAGAGCAGGAGGTGCCAGGCTCTTTTTAACAGTAAGATATTGCACTAGCAGAGCAAGAACTCACTCCTTACATTGAGAACTGCACTAAGTCATTATGAAAAATCTGGCCCCATGACCCAGTACCTCCCATTAAGTCCCACCTCCAACATTGGGAACTAAATTCCAACATGAGGTTTGGAGAAGACAAAAATGCAAATTATATCACCTGGCATCAGTCAGATCTTTCCTGTCTTCCTCCAGACTTCTGGTACCTTCATCCTTTTCTGTCTCTGCCACTCAAACGCTTGCTTTTTTTTTCCTCTCAAAACCGAAAATTGAATATTAATGATGGCAAGGTTGATATTATACTTAATACCTTTTTTTTTGAGCCTTTACTATGTGCCAGTCATTGAGCTACACGTCTTATTTGTCTTACCTCAATTAATCCTGACAAACAGTCACAGAAAGAGGAACTACTGCCCCATTTCAGAGGTCGGTCAGATCACCCAGTCCCTAGGCTGGGACCACGTCTGAAGCTTGGGTTTGTCTGATTTTAAGCAGTAGTGATTGATGATGTTTTTGTATTTTCAAAAGAAGTAAATTAACTTTTACTATCTTTCTTATTAAATTTAAAAACAGTTAGCTTGTTCTTTGTGTGAGTTGGTTCCACAATCATTGACTTTACTTAGCTGCAATTTTCTTTTTTTTTTTTTTTTCCACTATGACTTACTGGTTCTCCATAGCTGGAAATGTCTTAAGCGTTTGCTCTAAATTGTTTTGTTTTTAATAATTATTCATTATTTATAATTTAGGAGGTTTTTTTTTTGTCCAGAGCTGTGATTACCTCTTATAGACATCATAACACAAGACACATTTATTAACTAATTGTGAGTTGTATTTTAGCTTATGACTATATCTTGGTTCTATTTTCTTTATTCCAAAATAAAGAAAAGCTGTATCTTGTATTTCTTCAATTTTTCTACACTATCAAAGCTTTAATTAAATCTAAATGAATTTTTAAAAGTTAAAAAATATGGTGATTTCTTACCTGTGTCTCAAAACTTTACCTTTCCTTTGGCTCAGCAACTTTTACTTCTAGTCACATTTTAATATCTTATTGTAATCCTCAATTTTTTTTTCTACCATGCTATTTACTTTTCCTTCTAGGTCTTAGAATTTTAAAATATTTAGGATGGAAGAGACCTTAAAAATATTTTCTTGCTATTATGTCATCTTATAGTTGAGAAAGTTGTTTTAGAAAGTTTGAATGGTTTACTTTGTGCACTTTCCAATTTTCTATGCTTTCTTGCTCATTGTAAGTCAAAAACATCAGAAACAGAAACTTCTATTAGGCCCACAAATAGCTGTATAGCTTTATGTAACAATAATTTTTTTACCATATCCTATTAGATCCATACCTTCCCTTAGTCTCCCCCTCGCCCCCTCTGTGATACCTTTTTTCTTGTTGGCTTACATTATATTCATTCAATCAATTAATTTTAAAGTTGTAGATCATTATTTAGTCAAATAAATTTAATTTTGTTGGAATGCTTGTTCTTTTGTGCATATAAAAAAATAAATGTTTAGGAGTCATATTGGCCTTTCTATTCAAAAAGTCCAAACATTTGTGTCCCTCAAAAATTCTTATGTTGAAATCTAATCCCTGATATGTTGTTATTAAGAGGTGGGGTTTTGGGAGGTGACAAGGACATAAGGGCAGAGCCTTTTGAATGAGATTCATGCTCTCATAAAGAGGCTCGAGGAAGTTTGTTTGCCCCTTTTTGTCCTTTTGCCTTGTGAGAATGTTGTTTATAAGCTACCCAGTCGAATGCATATTATTATAGCAGCTCAAATGAACTGAAATACAGTCAATTTGCATTCAATTTTTAAAAATTTGATTTGTACTCTACTTAATATTTGAATGTATAGTCTAGAATAGCATCCACATTTCCTCACAACTGAGCCCCATAGTACTTGGATGTTGCCAACTTAAAATGAGTAAAATAGTGTACAGATTTACCCTGGAAATATAAGATTAATAATTGTTTTCTTAAAAAAATTTTAAGGAAATGCACACTAAAGCAAAGGGGAATCTTGCCTTCAATGTACCTCAAAAGAATTTAGAAAAAAATAGGTATGTGTATATATCTATGTCTATATCTATCTATGTATCTATCTACTGCTCTGTCAACTTAATGTTTCTATAACAGAATACTGCAGACTGCACAATATAGTAATGAACATAAATTTATTTAACTTATAGTTCTGGAGCCTAAGAAGTCCAAGATCAAGGGGATAAATCTTGTGAGGGCCTTCTTGCTGCATCACAACATGGTGAAAGGAATCATACAGGTGAGAGAGAGCCACAGAGGGCAAAACGGGGCTGAACTCCATTTTATAACAAACCTGCAATAACCGTATTAATCCATTCAGGAAGGAGGAGATTTCATGAACAAAACACCTCCCATTAGGCCCCACCTCCCAACACTATTGCATTGGGGGTTAAGTTTCCAACACATAAACTTTGGAAGATATGTTCAAACCATAGCAATGCCTATCAGAATTGTAGTTGATTCTCTCTCTCTCTCTGTCTCTCTCTCTCTCTCTCTCTCTCTCTCTCTCTCTCTCTCTCTGAGTATTTATGAGGGGGCACTCTCCCCAAAAACCGGAATTATCTTTTGGAGGGCAGGCTCCTTGTAGTACAAGTTTTTCCAGCTAGGTAAGTGTTCTAGGAAGCCATGGGCATCAGTGTTACCAGCTAGTGTTGGTGTGAGAGGCTGCATTTGGCTTCAGTGAATATATATAATTTTTTTGGAGAGTCTTTTCAACATGTTTGACCATTTCATTATAGGTGATTTACAAGTGCACCTGCCTATATTGTGCTAGTGTTCAGCAGTTTTTGACCCTTGTGTCCCATACTCCCTATTCACCTGATCTCATCTTGGGTGACTTTTTTTTTGTTTTTCTCCACTAAAAAAAGTCTTCAAAGGGAAATGTATTGTGGATGTGAAAGAGATGAAACAAAAAACAGCAGAAGCACTAAAAGACATGAAAATTTATAAGTTCAAACTTTTTTTTAACTTGATAAGTGTATTGCATCAAATGGAGAGTACTTCAATGGTGACTGAAATTTAAACATGTAAGAACACACAATTTTTAATAAATAAATTCCACCCTTATATACATACATACATGCACTTTGTATAAACTAGATAAACACACACACGCACACACACGTATACACACTATATGTTTATATATATTGCATAAAATATGATAAAGCAGATGTTAACATTTGGGACATCTTGTGAAGAATATACAGGAACTCTCTGTACTATTTTTGCAACTTTTTTATAAGTCTGCATTTGTTTATAAATAAATTGGAACAAAATAATTGACAGCACCAAAACTTATATGATGGGGCTGGGTGCAGTGGCTCAAGCCTGTAATACCAATGCTTTGGAAAACTGAGGCAGGAGGATCACTTGAGGCCAGTAGTTAAAGACCAGCCTGGACAACACAGTGAGACCCCATCTCTATGAAAATTTTTAAAAAATTAGCTGGGCATGATGGCACATGCCTGTAGTCCCAGCTACTTGAGAGGCTGAGGTAGGAGGATTGCTTGAACCCAGAAGTTCAAGGCTTCAGTGAACTATGATCATGCTACTGTATCCCAGTCTGGGTGACAGAGCGAGACCCTGTCTCAAAAACAAACAACAAAAAAACTTGTATGACTAGACATTCACTTAAAGACTAGCATCTCATAACTTGAGAAAAATAAACAAAAATTGTAGAAAACCTTTTCCAATTGTATATTGCTCAGGTAAACGGCAGCCTTTGCTTATATTATTAGCTCTTAAATAACAAAACCTCTGGGAAAGAAATTATTCTGTTAAAAGCCAGGTGTGCTAAATTAAAACAGAAAAAAGAAGACATCTAAATCATGTGAAGTGAAGCTATCTGTGACTGTGTGGCATGACAAAAATTCCTCCGAACCCCCACTCTGCCCATGACTTCTATTTTCCAAGTCTTACTGTAGTGATTTGGATAGACTCTTAGCAAATAAATATGCACATTTTCCTACCATGTCTTTTGTCCTAGGCTCCCTCTACCCAAGACCCTCTGCCTCTGTTCCCTCCAGCCACCACCCAGAGCTACCACGTGCTGGTGGACAGATTGACCTTTAACTGAAATTCATTCTAAGTGTTCCTTCAAGAGCCTACGTTGTAAACATGTTATGGCTAATGGTGGATGGAAAGGCCTTCTGAAGGAATTTTTAATTATTAGCAAACAGTGGGAGAGGTACAGCTGTGTGTATATTGGTGTGGATGTGCTCACATGTGCCCGAAGTAGGTTCTAACATAACTTTCAGACTACAGGCATCCTGGAAAGCTAAGCCAAAATGCCTGGGCAGGGGTCATCTACTATGCTGTCATCACAGCCTGATTTACTATATTTGGATGCAAGTTCCTTTTTGAACATTTTTGTTCCTAGCAGAACATCATAGCTCTTCCTTTTCCAAGAATTCATTATTTAAATTAGTTTTTCATAAAGCATATATGCAGTATTCATGAAACATTTTTGCCAGATTTTAGGAAATGTGGTTTAGGAAGTCTCCTATGAGGTCTCAAATGGCACACAGAAAATGGGATTTGGCGATTTGAGTAAAATTATTCATTGTAGTCATGGAAGCATAAGAATTTTAGTTGATACAAAAACAGAAGTGGCAGTTGTAGATGTAAAAAATATTTTTAAAGGAATGATCATCAAAATAAACTGCTTACTTAAGATTTATTATTTGAAGGAAGCAGGAACTCTCAAACAAAATGCTACTATTATCCTGTGAGCATAAGAATAATAAACCGGGCTCGGTGGCTCAGCCTGTAATCCCACGCCTTTGGGAGGCTGAGGTGAGTGGATTGCCTGAACCCGTGGGTTTGAGACCTGCCTGGGCAGGCGAGACCTCATCTCTACAATAAATCAAAAAAATTAGCCAAGCGTGGTAGCATGTGCCTGTAGTTCCAGCTACTTGGAAGGCTGAGGCAGAAGGATCACCGGAGCCCAGCAGGTCAAGGCTGCGGTGGCACTGTCGCCCAGACTGCACTCCAGTCTGGGCGACAGTGAGACTCCAACTCAAAAAAAAAAAAAAAAAAGAATAATAGAATATCTGTAAATCCAATTTCATTTTTAGATAATAATCATAATGAGTTAAAATGAGATTAAGGAAGATTTATCCAAAACACTCAATAGATAGATACTTCCTAAATAAAAAAATGTAGAAGATTGAAAGAAACATGTCATTCAAAATAATTTTGAACTAGTTGGTAAATAGTTTTTTCATATTTTGTAGTTTAGATAATTAAGGAAACAATGAAAACTTTATGCAAACACGTATATGAGTAATAACAGAATTCGCTCTTTTATGGACATTGATGCATCCAATGACACCCAGTACTAGATATTTACTGTGCAGAAGCAAACATAATGTATTAGAAAGTATAATGTGAGCAACATTAATCCCTTTGCCCACTAGTACCTGAGCTTTGACAAATTATTTAGACTCTCTGACCCTCTGTATCCTCAGTTGTAAACTGGAGATGAAGTGCCTGGTATGTAGTAGGTACTCAACAAATGGTAGTTACAGTAGTTAAAATAACAGTTATCAGGTATTGAGTGTTTGTTATATGCCAAACACTTTGATAAAAACTCTAAATGGTCTGGATGCAGTGGTTCATGCCTGCAATCCCAGCACTTTGGGAGCCAAGACGGGAGGACTGCTTGAGCCCAGGAGTTCAAGGCCAGCCTAGGCAACATAGCAAGACCTTATCCTTAAAAATTAAAAAAATAAACAACAACAAAAAACTCTAAATGCATTACCTTATACTTTAGCTAGTCATGCTGTTACTAACAGCTCTTAAAGGATGTTAGAGAAGTGAAAAAGCAATTTTAAATCTACTAAGATAATATTGAACTGTAAGAAAATAATATGGGTACCTGAAGGCTGTAGTAGAAGAGGGTCAAGGACTGTGTTAAAGTTCAGGGTACCTGAGTGTTCCCTAACTTCTTCCCTTTCCTAGCTGCTTTGGATGTACTAAACCTCTAGCTCTCATACTGAAGCACTGCCATTTCTGGTGCTAAGATGATTATGACCACTAACTACTTCTAGATCATCCTGAGAGTCCAAGTCCCAAGAAAGCCTTTGATTAACAGATTCCCGTGTTACATTCCTATTCTCCGGTGATACCGGAGCAGGGAGAAGATCTGCCTTATTTATCTTCTATGGTGAGAGGTGACTACTCCTTAGGAGAACATTTCAACAATACATGAGAAGAGAATGAGGTTTTATTGGTTTAATGCTCCAGAATAGGAAATAAAATGATCGGTTTATGGCATGATTAGAAATCAGGGGATGGCTGATGTAAGAATATGAGTTTAAACATTAAATTGTGAGTATTAAAATACAGAGTAGCACAAATGATTTTATTATTTTCACAGCTCTTCTCAGTTCTATTAGATTAATTGAGAGTTGATTAGTGAAAATTCATATGCAATCATAATAATGCCCATAAATATATCAGGATAATTTACCTTGGCAGGTCTACTTGCAAATGCATTGGTCTATTTGTAGTTTGAGTAATACCTTATCTCTGACAACTTTTCTCATTAGCTGTAGAACAAACTCAATCATGATAGATTTTAAATTCTACAGACTTCTCTTACACCAATGAAAAACCATTTGAGGTCTAAAGCACACATTTCCATGAGAAGAGTCAAAGAAAGATCATTATAAGAATCTCTAAGACATGTTAATAGACTGCATTTTATTATTGAGTGGTATTTTTAAAGTAGGATTTAGTATTTTCCATCTTTTAAATTCATAATCTACAGCTAACCTATTATCCCACATGAATTCTCTATTCCATTTAGTCCATATGTACATTGTAATGTTCATACACCAAAAACATTGTACATTATGGCACATTCTTTACTATTGATCAAAGAAATACCCTGCTAAAATGCTACATAAAACATAAATCACCATAATGATTCCTCAAAATATTGCTTCTGCTTCATTTTTTGTTTTTATGTTTGGCCTGGAATGCTCTTCCGTTCATCCAAATAGATCAAATCCTACCCACTTACACATTAAGAACTATTCAAATGTCAGCTCCACAAAGTATTTTAATCTCTCCAGCTCCAGTTAATAGTCTCTTCCTAAAAACTCCCAAATTAATTTAACTGAACTTCACTTAAAGCAGATAACTCTAAATGGTTTCATTGATATCTATGCAGATCCCTTGATTTCTTTGCAAGACTAGATGCTCTTAGAGTAAGAGATCCATACTTGATTGCTATTCCCCATCACAAGAAAAATGTCTTGAGCACAGCAGATGGATAAGTGGACCTGAATAGGACTGCCATGGTCACTATTTACTAGGCATTGTACATACATAAGTGACCATCTGTGCTCACAGACTGGTTATCTTTTCTCTATATAAACAGCTTTGCTAAGGTGGAATTTATATTCCAAAAAATTCACTCATTGTTTATGATTTTTAATAAATTTATAGAGTTAAGTAATCATCTTTACAATCCAGTTTTAGAAAAATTTCATCATTCCAAAAAATGTTCTCATGCCATTTACAGCTAACCCTGCTCCCATCCCTAATCCCAAAGAACCACTGATTGGTTTTTTGTCTCTATAGAATTGTCTTTTCTCGACATGTCATAAATGGAATCACACAATAAGGAAATTTTGAGTTTGGTTTCTTTCAATTAATACAATATTTTTGAAGTTCATTCATGATATAGAATAATTCATAGTTTGTTTCATTATTGCTTTGTCTATAACAATTTATAAGCATTTGGATCATTTACAATTTTTGCCTGTTATGAATAATACTGCTATAAAATTTGCATGCAAATCTTTTGTGGGCATGTTTCATTTTTCTTGGGTAGATTCTTAAGAATGGAATTGCTGGGTTGTACAGTAAGTGTATGTTTAGCTTTCTAAGAAACTATTTTCCAAAGTGGCTACACCACTTTACCTTCCTGTCAGCATTGTGATGAGAATACTCTCTCCAATTCTTGCCATAATTTCTTTTTTTTTATTATAGTAACTCCAGGGAGTGTGGAGTGGTATCTCATTGTGATTTTCATTTGCATTTTCCTAATGAATAATATTTGAGAATGTTTTCATGTTTATTATTTATTCAGATATCATTTTTGGTAATGTATGTATCTAAATCTCTTGCCCACTTTTAACTGAATTCTTTATCTTCTTTTTGAGTGGTAAGAATCCTTTAAATACTCTAGATACAAATCCTTTATCAGATATAAAATCTGCAAATATCTTCTTTCGATCTGTAATTTTAATTTTATTAATGATGTCTTTTAAGTGGCAGGTTTTTTAATTTTTTGACAAGTTCTAACCTATCAATTTTTTTCTTTTGTGGATTGTGCTATTGGTGTCATATGTAGAAATCCTTGCCTAATCTAAGGTTATAAAGATCTCCTCTAACATTGTCTTCTATAAATTTTAGTGTTAGCTGTTATATTTAGGCCTGAGACCCATTTGAAATTAATTTTTTATATTATGTTGGCTACCTGTATATCTTCTTTGGAAAAGTGTCTATTAATGTCTTTTGCCCGCTTTTGAATGGGGCTGTTTGTTTTTTTCCTTTCAGCACTTTTGAGTTGCTTGTAGATTCTAGATGTTAGGCCTTTGTCAGATACACAGTTGGCAAATATTTTTTCCTATTCTGTGGACTGACTCCCTGATCTCTTGATGGTTTCTTTTGCTTTGCAGAAATTCTTTAGTTTGGTAAGCTCCCATTTGTCTTCCTTCTTAAGGTATGAGCATTTAGGATTCTGAATAGGAATTGGTTGACGGTTTCAATTTCCAGGGTGTCTCCTGTGTTTTCTAAGATTCTTATAGTTTGAGGTTTAATGTTTAGGTCTTCAATCCATTTAGAGTTAATTTTTGTGTATGGTGATAGGGCAGGGGTCCTGTTTCAATCTTTCAGCATGTGATCAGCCAGTTTTCCCAGCACCATTTTACTGAATAGGTTCTCCTCTACCCAGTGG
>NW_007246680.1:440215-454900 GCF_000164805.1 Carlito syrichta | reverse complement strand
TGTTGATGGGGTATGCCCCTCCCTCCCCTAGCAGTTTCCCTCAACTGCCAATCCCACACCGCCTGACAATTTCCTATTACTGCCAGTCACTTTATTATAGTATTATAATTGTTCAAGACCCGCTTATGAGTGAGAGTTTATAGTACTCTGTTCTTTGTTTCTGTGATAGATCACTGAGTATGATCTACTCCAAATCCATCCAAGTTGCTGCAAAGTTCATATGTTTGTCCTTCTTTATGGCTGCATAATATTCCATTACACAATGGAATATGTACCACATTTTTTTTAATCCAGTCCAACTTCAATGGACAACATGATTGGTGATATTTTTGTTATTGTGACTAGAGCTGCAACAAACATATGTGTGCAGGTATCTTTTTTATAGAATGATTTGAGTTCCTCTGGGTATATTCCCAATAGGGGAATTGCTGGGTCATATGGAAGATCAATTTCTAGTTCTTTCAGATACCACCACACTGTCTTTCAAAGAGGCTGCACTAGTTTGCATTCCCATCAGCAGTATAGAAGCAGTCCTTTTTCTCTGCATCCTCGCCAGCATCTGCTGTTGTTTGTTTTATTAATGATGGCCTTTCTTACTGGGGTTAGGTAGTATCTTAATGTGGTTTTGATTTGCATTTCTCTGATGATGAGTGAAGCTGAGCACTTTTTCATGTGTCTTTTGGCTACCTGTATATCTTCTTTGGAAAAGTGTCTATTAATGTCTTTTGCCCGCTTTTGAATGGGGCTGTTTGTTTTTTTCCTTTCAGCACTTTTGAGTTGCATGTAGATTCTAGATGTTAGGCCTTTGTCAGATACACAGTTGGCAAATATTTTTTCCTATTCTGTGGACTGACTCCCTGATCTCTTGATGGTTTCTTTTGCTTTGCAGAAATTCTTTAGTTTGGTAAGCTCCCATTTGTCTTCCTTCTTAAGGTATGAGCATTTAGGATTCTGAATAGGAATTGGTTGACGGTTTCAATTTCCAGGGTGTCTCCTGTGTTTTCTAAGATTCTTATAGTTTGAGGTTTAATGTTTAGGTCTTCAATCCATTTAGAGTTAATTTTTGTGTATGGTGATAGGCAGGGGTCCTGTTTCAATCTTCAGCATGTGATCAGCCAGTTTTCCCAGCACCATTTACTGAATAGGTTCTCCTCTACCCAGTGGTTGTTGGTGGAGGCATTGTCAAAGATGAATGGATTGAGAAATTGAGGCTTTGCTTCCGGAATCTCTATCTTGTTCCATTGGCCTATGTACCTGGTCTTGTATCAGTACCAGGCTGTTTTGATTACTGTAGCCTTATGGTAAAGTTTGAAGTTTGGAAGTGTAATACTTCCTGCTTTGTTTCTTTTGCTAAGGATTGATTTGGTTATTCATGATCGTTTATGTTTTCATATGAATTTCTGTATTGTCATTTCCAGATCTGAGAAGAATGTTGTTGGGTATTGCATTGAATCTGTAGATTGCCTTTGGTAGGATGGACATGTTAACAATGTTGATTCTTCCTATCCATGAGCATGGAATATTTTTCTATTTGTTTGTGTCTTCTTGGATTTCTTTGAGCAGTGTTTTGTAGTTCTCATTGTAAAGCTCTTTCACTTCTCTGGCTAGGAAAATATAAGGTATTCCATTTTTTTGGTGACTATTGTGAATGGGATTGTACTTTTAATTTGGGTCTCTGCCTGCTTGTTGTTGGTGTATAGGAATGTAACTGTCTTTTGCACATTTATTTTGTACCCTGAGACTTTGCCAAAGTCCTTTATCAGTGCAAGCAAGATTTTGACAGAGTCTCTTAGATTTTCAAGGTTTAGGATCATATCATCAGCAAAGAGGAATAATTTGACTTCCTGTTTTCCTATTTGGATACCCCATATTTCCTTCTCTTGTCTAATTGTCTGAGCTAGGACTTCCAACACAATGTTGAACAAGAGGGGTGAGAGTGGGCAGTCTTGTCTTGTTCCAGTTTTTAAGGGAAATGTTTCCAGTTTCTGTCCACTTAGCAATATGTTAGCTGTGGGTTTATTGTAGATGGCACTTATGATTTTGAGGTAAGTTCTTCTATAACTAGGTGTTTGAGGGTTTTTTCAAGAAGGGATGCTGGATTTTATCAAAAGCTTTTTCTGCATCTAATGAGATAAGGTTCTTGTTTTTACATCTGTTGATGTATTGAATTATATTTATGGTCTTGCAAATGTTAAACCAGCCTGCATCCTGGGGATGAAGCCTAGTTGGTCATGGTGGATGATTTTTGAGATGTTTTTGGATCCAATTTGCTAGAATCTTGTTGAGGATTTTTACATCTATGTTCTTAAGGATATTGGCCTATAGTTCTCTTTTTTTGTTGGATCTTTACCCGGTTTGGGTATCAGTGTGATGATAGCTTTGTAAAATGATTTGTGGAGAATTTCATCTTTCTCAATTGCCTGGAATACTTTCAAAAGAATTGGTATCAGCTCCTCCTTGTACATTTTGTAGAATTCTGCTGGAAAGTCATCCAGTCCAGGGCTTTTTTTTTTTTTTTTTGTAGGTAATTTTCAAATAATAGAGTCAATTTCCTGGGTTGTTATTAGTCTATTTAGCGTCTCAATGTTTTCTTGTTTCAACCTGGGGAGGTTGTGTGAAGTCAGAAAGTCTTCTACTTCATTTAGGTTATCAAGTTTGTTTCCATATGGTTGTACATAGAAATCTCTGATAATCTTTTGTATTTCTTCAGGATCAGTTGTGATCTTATCTTTTGTGTTTACTTAGGCTTTTTGTCTTCTTTTCTTGCTCTTTCGGGCTGGAGGGGTCCATCAATCTTATTAATTCTTTCAAAGAACTAGCTTTTTGTTTTGTTGATGTTTTCTATGATATTTCTGTCTTCCATGTCCCGTATTTGGGCTTTTATTTTGGTCATTTGGATTCTTCTGCTAAAGTTGGGGTTTTGGTGGTCTTCTCTTTCCAGCTCCCTTAAATGATTTGTTAGGCTCTTCACTTGTGATCTTTCTGTTTTCTTGATGTGTGCTCATAGAGATATAAATTCCTCTCTTAGAACTGTTTTCATGGCATTCCAGAGGTTTTGGTAAGATGTTCCTCATTTTCATTTGTTTCCAGGAATCTTGTTGACCCAGTAGTTGTTCAGCATCATGCTGTTTAGTGTCCATGTCTTTGTGGGCTTTGGGGAAATGTTGTTGGTGTTGATATTTATTTTTATTCTACTGTGATCGGAGAGTGTGCATGGCAAGATTTCAACCTTATGGAATTTGTTTATGCTTGATTTATGGCCAAGGATGTGATCCATCTTGGAGTATGTTCCATGTGGTGATGAGTAGAATGTATATTCTGTGGTTATTGGGTGGAATAATCTGTAGGTATCTATTAAGTCTACTTGGTTGAGTGTCAAGTTTAGGTTATGGATCTCCATGTTGATTTTTTGCCCTAATGATCTATCTAGGGCAGTTAGTGGGGTATTCAAGTCCCCTGCCATAATAGTGTTAGAGTCAATATAATTTTTTAGTTTACCAAGTAGTTACTTTATAAGTACTGGTGATCCTGAGTTGGGTCCATACATGTTTAGGATGGATATTTCTTATTGATGAATTCAACATTTTATCATTATGTAGTGTCCTTTTGCATCTTTTTAAATTTTTGATAGCTTAAAGGTTTTTTGGTCTGATATTAAGATTGCAACTCCTGCCTCCTTTTGTGATCCATTTGCCTGGAAACTTGTTTTCCATCTTTTAACTTTGAGTTTGTGTGTGTCCCATGTAGTGAGATGAGTCTCCTGGATGCAGCAAATAATTGAGTCATGGTTTCTTATCCAGTATGCCATTCTGTGTCTTTTCAGTGGTGCATTTAGTCCATTTACATTCAAGCTGACTATTGAAATGTGATTGTTTATCACTGTCATGAGGTTCTTATAAAGTTTTTTCTTTGCTTGCTTTCTTTTGGCATTGAGTTAATGTATGTGTATGTTTTTAATTTTCTTTTTGCGCTGTATTCTCTGTTGATTCTGTGCTCTGCTGTTCTCTTGGGAAGTGTGTGGTCATTCTTTTATTTCTTTCTTCTGTGCTTAATATCTTTTTAAGTGTCTCTTGTAGAGCTGGTCTGGAAACTGCATAATCTCTTAGGAATTGGATATCTGGGAAGGATTTTAATTCTCCATCACTGATGAAGCCGAGCTTGGCTGGATAGCAAATTCTTGATTGAAATTGTTTATCTTTGAGGACTTTGAATATAGGGCTCCAGTTCCTTCTTGCTTGTAGTCTTTTTGCTTGTAGGTCTGCTGCTATTCTGATTGATTTTCCCCAGTAGGTAGTCATACCTTTCTTTCTTGCTGCCTTTAGGATTTTTTCTTTTGTGCCTACTTTGTGTAGGTGAATTACTATGTGTCTAGTGGTTGGTCTTCTCATTTGATGTTTTTTGGGGTTCTCTGTATCTCTTGTGTTTGGCTGGTCACATCTCTGGTGAGAGGGGGAAAGTTTTCTTGGATTACCTCCTGGAATACTTGCTCCAAGTTGTTCTCCATTTCCCTTTCTTCTTCTGGGATAACAGGCATAGGTTCGGCCTCTTGATATAATCGCACATCTCTTGTAGGCTTTGTTCTTTCTTTCTGAGTCTTCTTTCTATGTTTTTTACAGATCAGGTTAATTCTATGTTCTGGTCTTCAAGTTCTGAGATTGTTTCTTCAGCTAGATTAATTCTGCTTTCTATGCTTGTCATCTTGTTATTTTTTTTCTGGATGAAATTTTTTATTGCCAAAATCTCTCTTACAAGTTCTTTCAGTGTTGCATTTTGACTTTCTTGAGTCTTATACACTCTTTCCATCCATCCCCTAATCCCTGTCATATTCTGGGGCCAGTCATTAGTGACTTCCATTGTTTGGGGACAAAGGTCTGATTTTTCAGTAGTTTTGTCTTTGGTACACTTGAGATTGCCTGAGGTCTTCCTTTGGTTTTTCCTCATTTGTGACAGATCTCTTGTTTTTCTTTTGAGTTCTGTTATTCAGTGTCAGTGGGAAAGGTTTTCCTTTTGATGTTTGCTCAGTCCTCTATTCCTCCCTGACCCAGGCTCTGGATTTGTTCTATTTTGAAATAGGATGATGGATGGGAAGCTTTGCTGTCTCTTGTAGTTTTTGAAACTTGAATAAAGTAGGGGATGGGGTGCTAGGATTCAGAAACTACTTGCAAATTACAATGGTCACTTAGTGTGGTATGTGTTCCCTGAGATCCACTCCCCACCATCACTACATATGATGATTCAAAGCAGAGACCAATACAAAAAACAATTGAACACACACACACACACACACACACACACACACAAATATATACACATACCCCCAAACAAACTGGAATAACAACAAAGTGAAACAAAACAAACAACAAAAAACCAGGAAAACTAACACACACACACACATGCCTAGCACAAAGCAAATAGAGAAGAAAAACAGAAAGCCTGGAGGGGGGAAAAATAGAATTCAGGTTGAACCCTCACACATATAGTGACACACATATTAAATTATAAAAAATGAAAATAAAAAAACTCAGAAGAGCAAAAGAGCAAAAACAAACCAAAAACACAACAAAAATGAAAGATGAACACTCAATCATTCATATACACACATAAACAGAAAACGACAAAAGAAGAAAGAAACAGAAAAAGAAAAACAATATTTTGGGGGAAGCAGATCAAACTGTCACATACACATTCATGCACAAAGGAAACATATTTCAAAAATAGATGAACTAATAAGCAGTCAAAAATTTTTTAAATTTTTTTTGAAAATTAAAAAAAAAAACCTGCCCTCTTGTGGCAGGCTCTGTAATTGTTCCTCTCATTAGGTCTCTCCCTCAGAGCCACCTCTTTCACTCTCTCCTCAGGATCTGGAGCAGGGAAAGAGGAGGGGCAGTGGAGGTGGGTGGGGCTGCAGTCCTCTCCTCCCATTCTCATATGGTCGGGGAGATCTCCTCAGGTGAGGAGGTACGGGATTGTCTATTCCCCAGGTATGTACTCATGGTGGGGGAGGGGATTGCCCCAGCCAGGCCTATCCTGGCATGGAGTTCTCCTATTGCGAATGATGTCCAGGCTCCGCCTGGGTTTGTCCCTCTCAGTTGTGGCCCAGCTGTGTGGTTCTGATGTTCAGAGGATTGCTGGGGAGGAGTGGTTTGGGGTCAGTCCTGGACTCACCACTGATCTCTTTGGAGTTCTTCCTCCTCCTTTTCTGGCCACACCCATTGTCCTGGCTGGATCAGGGTAGGGGATGGAGCACCTGGAACTCAGCATTTGTCAGGTCCCTCTGAAGTTTGTGCTTTTAGGATATTCCCTCTGGGTCATGATCAGTCTCTGAGTAGTTGATCCACCAGTCACAGAGATCCGGCCTGTTGCTCTGTGGTGAGCAAGTTGGAGCACTTTCCTGCCCTGCCTTCAAGATGGTGGTGGGTTGCCTCTCTTGTCCTCTTCCGTGGGACTTTGCCTCTGGACTCCCTCTGCAGCCCCTGCCAGGCGCTGAAGTGGTGAGGCAAATCCAGTAGCTGGCAGTCTCTCTCCTGCTGCACTGGTGAGGGAGAGCCTTGGGTGATATTTTCTCTCCACTGATTTTTGCCAGAGACCAGCTCCAGCTGGGTTCAGGGTACCCCAAAGGTGGAGACGGCATCGGCGATTGGGGGGTAGAAGAGAGAAAGAGAGAGAGAAAGAGACTGGACTCTGGTCTAGTGCAGAAGCAATGTATGTTATTGGGAATTACAACGGGTCTTTTATGCACAAAGTCAGATGTGGGAGGGGCGTCCCCCACCCACCAGAAACTTTAATCCATGAAAACTTAATCAATGATTGTCTTTAAACCCTTTTCATATGATAATCTTAAAATCCCATAACAAAGGATAACCTAATCTGTGACTGACATATTCTATAAACCTTTTTCATCCTAAGCTGATTGATTTATGCCAAGTTAAACAATTCTATAGAAGCTTAAGTATTTACTTGACAAACGAAAGTGGCCCATCCCAGAATGTTTGGAATGTGGCCCAGTCCAAAGTTCACAGTGGGCTACCTGCAAGTAACTCAGCCGCATTCTTTCAACAAAATGACTGTCTTCTAAAACTAATATTCTACAATTTACACCTTCAATAAATCCTAAGATCATGACCCAGAAGCGTGTGACCAATACTTAGGCTCTTAGATGTGACACGAGTTTGAATTATAAGTTGTGTGAAAGCCAAAACTGCTGTTTGTGGAAGAATGGGAGCAAATGAGCTTCTAAAGTTAGCTTGTGTTCATCCCGGTCTCAGAGTTTTTATGTTTTGAGCTCACAGGAGCTTAATCTGGTTAGTGCTGAGTAGAAAAGGGAAGGAAATAGGGTCAATAGCTCCCGAACGCATCCTAGTGGTCTCGGGGTCAACAGCCCTTCCTGATCCCTAATGCTCAGTGGGCCTCTGTGGCCGGCTCCCAACAGATTTTGTCCATTTAAAAAAAAAATGGTGCTCGACTTCTGTGACCTGGGAAGAGCCAGGGACGAAGCAGAGAAGCTGCAGCACCAGCTGTTGCACCAGGGACCTGCCTGGCCACTTGTCCATGAGCCCCTGCTTAGGTAGTCTCTACCAGCATTTTCTTCCCAGGGACTGTTTGTTGATTTCAAAAAAAAAAAGAAGAAGAAGAAAGAAAAAGAAAATGGCGCTCAGCTTCTGTGTCCTGGGGATCGCTTGGTCCAAGCCCAGCAGCTGTGGTACCAGCCTCTGTATCAGGAGAACCCTGACTGCCAGCTCCTTAGCCCTCACTCAGTCAGTCACACCCACCTGCTCACCAGCATGTACACTGACTCACTCACATGGGGACCCCCATGGTCCAACTGGTTTGGCCGCCATATTCCTGACCTCCTCCATAAATGGTTTTCATATAGACATCCACCTTTCCCAGCATTATTTATTGAAAAGGCTATCCTTTCCTCCATTAAATTGCCTTGGGAAATTTGTTGAATATCTACTAATCATATGAGAAGTTTCTTCAATTTGTTCTATTGATCTCTATACCTATTCTTACACCAATAACCACTGTCACGATTGCTATAACTTTATAGGATATTTAAAATTAGTGTAATTCCTCCAATTTTGTTCTTCTTTTTTCAAAATTGTTTTGGTCATTCTAGATTATAAGGAGCAGCTTGCCAATTTGTACCCCCAAAAAAGTGCCTACTGAAATTTTGAGAGGGATTGTGTATTCAATCTATGAATCAATTTGAGAAGAAGTGCCATTTTAACAATATTGAGGCTTCCAGTCTATGAATATGGAACACCAGTTTTTTCTCAGTCATAGAGTAGTTTTCAGGTCTTACATTTCTTTTTATTCATTCCTAATATGCCTAAGTATTTTATTTCTTGATGCTATCTGGAATGAAATTGCTTTCTCAATTTTGTTTTTAGACTACTAACTAAAAGTATATAGAAGTTTTTTTTAAAAATTGTATCCTGGGACTATGCTAAACTTGTATGTTTTTATCTATATGTGCATGCGATTTCCCTAAGATTTTCTACATATAGGATTTGGTCATCGCTGAATAAAGACAATTGTGTCTCTTTCTATTCAATTTGATGCCTTTTATTTCTTTTGTTTCTCTCATTGCACTAGCGAAAACCTCCAAAACAATGTGGAATAAAAATGGTGAGCTCAGACATGCTTGCCTTCTTCCAGATCTTAGGGGAAAATAATTCAGAATTTTTACCATTAAGTATGATACTTGCTGTAGGTTTTATATAGATGTCCTCTACTATATTGAAAAAACTCCCTTCTACTCCTACTTCTTGGAGGGTTTCTATCATAATTGTGTGCTGAACTTAGAGCAATGCTTTTCTACATGTGTGGAGCTGATGCTATTGTCTGGTGCTATTCAACACCAAATTCATACGTTGAAATTCTAATCTCCAAAGTGATGGCATTAGGAGGTCGGACCTTTGGTAGTTGATTGGATGATGAGGTGGGAGTCCTCATGTATAAGATTAGTGTCCTGCTAAAAGAGACTCCAGAGAGATGGTTCTCCCTTCTTCCACATGAGACACAGTGAGAAGATGCTGTCTATGAGGAAGCAAGACCTCACCAGACATTGTAAACTTTTCAACCTCCAAAACTGTGAGAAAGTAAATTTGTGTTGTTTATAAACTAACAAATTTATGGAATTTTTGTTATAGCAGCCCCAGATTAGAACAGATGATCATGTGTTTTAAGTCTATTAATATGGTGTTTTACATTAATTTTTCTAAAAGACATGGTCTTGCTATGTTGCCCAGGCTGGAGTGCAGTGGCTATTTGCAGGCATGAGCATCATGCACTATGACCTGGAACTCCTGGGCTCAAGCCTGAGCCTCTCAAGTAGCTGGAACTACAGGTGCACACTACTGCACCCAACAATTGATTTTTTAAAATGTAAAACTAATCTTGCTTTCATAGTGTATGAGCCATCCTTCATATATATTGCTGGATTTAGTTTGTTAATACTTTGTTGGGAATTTTTGTATGTCATGAGAGATACTGATTTGTAGGGGTTTTTTTCCCATGTAATAGCTTCATTTGGATTTGGTATCAGGGTAATAACATCCTTGTAGAATATGCTGAGAACTGTTCTATTTTCAGAAAGAGTTCATGCATAATTGTATTTCTTCGTTAAATATTTGAATTTGCCACTAAATCTATGTGGGTCTGGGCTTTTCTTTGCAGGAAGATTTTAAAGTACTATTTACTTATTATAAGCCTGTTATGGATTGAATTGTGTCACCCAAAAAGATATGTTGAATTCCTAGCCCCTGGTTATTTGGAAATTAGTCATTGCAGATGTAGTCCATTAGGATGATGCCTACTGGTGTAGGCTGGGCTCTTCAACTTCTATGACTGGTGTCCGTATAAGGAGAAGAGACAGACACATGAGGAGATAACACGTGCAATGAAGGCAGAGACTGAAGTGCTGTGACTGAAAGTCAAGGAGTGCCAAGAAGCTGGAAAGAGGGAAGGTAGGAAGGATTCTCTCCTACAGGCATCAGAGGGAGCATGGCCTTGAAGAATTTTGCTCTTGAATTTTAAGCCTCTAGAATTGTGAGATAAAAGTTTTTTATTATTAAGATTGTTTAACTTTCTTATTGTCTCTGTGCTCACCGCAGTAGCACTTTTAATTTGCTTCAAGAACTTTTCCTTTGCATTCACAACTTGGCTGAGTGGTACAAAAGGCATAGCTTTTTGGCCTATCTGTGCTTTGGAAATGGCTTTCTCACTATGCTTAGTCATTGCTAGCTTTTAATTTAAACTGAGAGAGGCGACCCTTTTCTTCCCTTAAACATTTAAATGACACTGTAGGGTTATTAATTGGCCTAATTTCAATATTATTGTGTCTCAGGAAATAGAGAAGATTGAGAGGGAGGAAGATGAGGGAATGACAGTGGAACAGTCAGAACATACACATTTTGTACCTTGTATGGCATTCTATAACACCCCAAAACAATCATAATAGTGACATCAAAGATCACTGATCACTACAACAAATATAATGGTAGTGAAAACGTTTGGAATATTGTGAGAATTACCAAAATGTGACACAGAAACACGAAGTAAGCACATGCTATTGGGAAAATGGCACTAATAGACTTGTTCAATGCAGGTTTACCACAAACTTTTAATTTGTAAAAAAAATGCAATATCTGCAAAATGCAATGAAGCGAAGTAAAATAAAATGAAGAATGCCTGTAAAAAAATTTTTTTATTGTTGTAAGCCACCCAGTTGGTAGTACTTTTTTATAGCAATCTTAGAAAATTAAGTCTTTTTAGATTTTCTGTTTTCTTGGGTTAGTTTTGGCAATTTGACTTTCTAGGAATTTGTTCAATTTATCTACATTGCATATTATTAGCATAAAGCTATTCTAGTCTCTTATAATTCTTTTAATTTTGGTAGTTATGCATCTGCTTTGATTCTTAATTTTGGTCATTTGTGTCCTTTTTGCCAGCCTAATAAAAGTTTATTAATTTTATTGATTTTTAAAAGAACCAACTTTTGATTTTCATTGATTTTCTCTATTTTTATCTATTTCACTGATTTCCAGTATAATCATTATTTTCCCCCTTTTGCTTGCTACAGGTTCAAGTTACTTTTTCTAGTTTGTAAGGTAAAAGCATAGATTAACATTCTTTTTCTTTTCTAATATAGGTGTTTAAAGGAGTAAATACCCTTCAAGTCACTGTTTTAACTGTATCACATAACTTTTAATATGTGTTCACTTTCATTTCATTCAAAATACTTTCTAAACTCCTTTGGTAATACTTCTTTGGCCCATGAGTAATTTCATTTCCGAATATTCAGGAATTTTCCAAATTTCTATTGTTAATTCTTAGTTTTACTTCTATCATAACCAAAGAACATACTTTGTGTGATCCCAATCCTTTAAAATTATTGAGACTTATTATATGGCCTATCCTGGAGAACATACTTCTGATGAAGAATATAAATTCTGCTGTTATTTACAGTGATCTACACATATTAGTTGGTTGAGAATGTTGGTCAAAGTCTCTATGTCCTTAGTGGTTTTCTCTCTAGTAGATCTACCCATTATTGTGGATAGGATATTGAAATATCAAACAATTACTGTTTGTCTGCCTCTCCAATTCTATCACTTTTGCTTCATGAATTTAGGGTTCTGCTGTTGAGTGCATATACATTCTTGCTTGCTGTATCTTTTTGATGTATTGACTCTCTTCCCACTAAGAAATGCCTGTCTCTAGAAGTATTTCTCATCTCAAAGTTTATTTCATCTGCTATTAGTACAGCCACTACAAATCTCTTATGGTTACTGTTTGTATTGTCTATTGCTGTTAAGTATTGTTGGTCTTATTATTATCATCATACTACAAGATGCAATTTTTTATTTTTATGGTCTTAAATTAGTCTTGAGTTGTTTTAATTTGCAAGCTTTTCCATAACAAGAAAGATATAAATTATTTGATCAGTTTTACACATCTTTTGGTACAGTATGGGGTCTAACAATAAAGTCAATTCATTAAAAGCAATTAAACGCCCCCCAAAATCTCCTCCCTTAAAAAAAAATCCAGTTGTATATTTTCTGTATGATGTTGCCTGATGTCCTCTCAACTTCAAACTGGGTTTTGAAAGCTGAGAATGAGCCAGGCTCGGTGGCTTAGCCTGTAATCCTGTGCTTTGGGAAGCTGAGGTGAGTGGATTGCCTGAGGCTGTGGGTTCGAGACCCGCCTGGGCAACTTGGTGAGACCTCATCTCTACAATAAATCAAAAATTAGCCGGGCGTGGTAGCGCACGCCTGTAGTTCCAGTTACTTGCAAGGTTGAGGCGAAAGGATCACCGGAGCCCAGCAGGTCGAGGCTGTGGTGGCTGGGAGCAGCCACTGTACTCCAGTCTGGGTGACAGAGTGAGACTCCAACTCAAAAAAGAAAAGAAAGCTGAGAATGATACCTGTCTTCCTTCCTACAGTTCCAGTCCTAGATTTACGTACAAACATTCTTACCACAACTCCTATGTTTTAATGCGTGTACATCTTGGAACACTCATTTAAGTCAGATGGCTTAATCAGTGGTATTGTTGCCTTCCTTGCAAGCCTTAGGTAAAATTTAAAAAATTATTTTAAACAATTAGATGTCTCACATATTAAGCACAAGGTACACAGTGCTGTCTTTTCTCATGATTGAGATAAATAAATATTTTTGAGCTTTTAGAAATCATTATTTTACAAGGTTATGTAATGATTACATACCTTTTATGCTAAACAAATTCTGGCATTGATTCTTCAGTATTTTTAAGCCTTGCTCAGTGAAAGGATGCTGCTGACTGCCCCATAAGTTAATGTTTAAGATAAGCAATTATTATCCAAGTGATGTTTGTAAATTTAAATGTGATTTGGACATGTCACAACATGATCATTTCAATATAAACTTTAAAATTCCAGTCTACTCAACAAAACATATAGGACAAAAGAGAAGGTCATTTTTAAACAGGTAGGTTTTTTTTTGTCCTCTTAAGTGTCTATAAAATTTTTTGCTGACAATATTTAAAACAGAATATAATTACCTAAGTATATTCTTAATCCCTTTATATATAGTTACATTTTTATGAGATTGCTGTATTGAGACTTCTTGATTTGTGGCTCCTTTAAAATCACCTTTGTATTTGATGTATTATGATAAGAACAAGAAAAATGATGCAATTATAGAAGGTGTAGAGAGTGATGGAGAATAGAAGATAGGATTAGCATTAATTGAATGGATTCATATGATTGTGGATCAGAAGGATAAATGAAGCCCCTTTCTTTTTGCGAAATTACTTTCTTTTTTCCTAGGGAAATATATAAAATACCTCTGTAAGCAATTTACTTTTTTCTCCCTGTTCATTTGACTTTCCATTTCCGGAAATGCAGTTTCTCATTGTCAGCTGAGCATTCTGATCAGCATGTTTTTTAGGAAAAGGATAACTTATAAGGTTCAAGAAACAAATACAATTGGCTAAGAATCTTCTTTGTCACTTGAAAGCACACACACACACACACAGCCTGGGGATGAGCCAAATTTTTGCCTAAACCTCAAACTCCAAAATGAACGTTTCTATGAAGAGTTGCAATACACAATGGCAAAAGATAAAAGATAAACTCTTCTGATTTTGGCAGTTTTTATTTCAGTAGACTATTACAATTCCAATAAATAAAGTTACAATTCCAATAAATAAAGTGCAGCATAAAACCACTTGTATTCAGATTCCTCTTTGGTAAAAAGCACATCTTTCCCCTAGTTATAAGAAAATTCTATATCCAATAGTTAGTTTTCTCATATTAAAAACAGCATTATAACACAACCTGACTCCTACAACTAAACATAAAACTCTTTCCAGAATAGAAGTTAAAAATTAAAACTACATCAGATGACACATTGATGGAAACATCTAACAGCTAAAGCCTTTACAAGGGGCAAAAACACTAAATAGTGCAGTATTAGACCCAAGCTGTTGGGAGTGAAATGCACACCCATGGCCTTGTCTCGCTGGCCAGCTTTGCAACACTAAGATAAGCAGCTCTCACACTGTTTGTAGATTTGGGGGAGGGGGGGTCCTCCCCAACATCCACTTCACAGGCGGTATCTCACTCCTCCATGCAATAGCTCAACAGCTTGCGGTTGCTCTGGAACCCGAAGGGCAGTTTCTCAGCAGCCACTGGGTCCAGGCAAAGATGCTGCCGGGGCAAATGGCTGAGACCCATCAGCCGCTTCTCCCCAATAGGGTCCCTCGGACGCAGTCAGTTCATTTGCTTTACACCTAGTAGGCGACCAATAGTTATTTATAGCCATAAGGAATATTACTATCCACTTTTCACACGGAGCCTGGAGAATGGGTGGAGGCTGCAAACTTTCCTTACTGAATTCTGCTGCGGTCCACACCCCGCTATTCCCTCCCAGTCCCCTCCAAGCCACCGCCGCTGCACGCGGTGGAGCCCAAACCCGCGGGACCAGAGCACGGGCGCACACAACTGAGCATGCGCCGAGGCAGGGCCGCCCGCTTTACGGCCCTCCCCTCCCCCACACGGCCCGCGTTAGACGCGTCGCAAGGCTGCCCAACCATCCTCCCCCCCCCTCCCCGCGGCCGCGGGCGCCTCCACCCCGCCGGCCCCGGGAAGCAGGAGCGACCAGTATCCGCCGCCCTTGCGTGATGACGCACAAGCGCGCGAA
>NW_007246680.1:425077-440021 GCF_000164805.1 Carlito syrichta | reverse complement strand
GGGGGGGCGCCGGCGGCGGGGGGCAGTCGGCGCCTCTCGAGGGAGCATGGCGAGGGCGGGGTTGGCAGCGCACCCTCCCGGGCACCCTCCGCAGGTCCGAGAGCGGGGTGGGCGTTTCCCGAAGCGACCCCACCGGGGGTCCCGTCGTTTTTCCTCTATCTCCGCTGGCCTCCCGCCTCTCTGGGAACGGTGTGTCCAGGCTCTTGGGAGGACGGGGTTGGCTCTCTGGGAGCTGTGTAGGATTTCTTTGGAAAGCAGGAAGTTTACAGCGGTGTTGCGTCAGCACCAGCGTGCAGTTTCAGGTGCTCTTGGGACAGTAACTTTCTCTACAGGTGTGTGGTAGACCCTGCCCTGATCTCAGTGATAATGATTGCTTTCATTGGGGGCAGAAAATCCACCGAAGTAAATTTAACCCCTTTTTACCCAAACCTTAAAAACTTTTGGGTAGACGTTTCCCCAAAAAACGGATCCCACGGTTTCCAAACTGAGAATAAACTCTTTTAAAGATTTAGTAACTCACAGAAGGAATTCCTGAATGGCTGTGATTCAGTTATCGAGGTGTGTAGGTCCCTTTGCAGTACACTCAGTGACACTCAGACTTTGCTTTTTTCTTTAAATTGCTTTGTAAAAGTCCTTGTCTAGTTTCTCCTTTTTTTTTTTTTTTTTTTTTTCCTTCCTGGCTCTAAAATTTTATATACTAAGGATTCTAATTCTCCGCTGACCTGGCATGGCTTGGGAAAGCAAGTCATCTTTTAAAGGGCAATAGCAGTGCCTTGGTTTCTAAATAGTCCAGCACCATGACTAGCATCAGATCATCTGGGAACTTGTTGGAAATGGAAATTTGTATGGGTCTTACCCCAGACTTACTGATTCAAAAGTATATTTTAACAAACCTTCTAGTTGATTCCACTGCACCTGGGTGCCAAAGTTTGAGAATTACTAAGGTGATAAAAGAACACCCATTATGGAGTCACAGATACTGGGATTTGAGTTGAGGTGAAGTATTCCCTAGATGTAGAACCTGGGACAAGTTACTTAAATGTTCCTTCATAGAGTCGGAAGATATTCCACGTGAAAATGCAAGCAGAGTGTTGAATGCATACAAAACCCTCAAAAATATTATTAAAAAACTTCTTAGCACTGCATAAAATAAGAAAACAGGTTGTGCTGGAAGATTTCTTCATGGGAGTAGATATGAATTGTAGTGCATGGATAGAGTGACTACTGCTTAGGGGGCATTTTATTTATCTCTGGGTTTGCAGTTATATGTAGTCAAGGTTATTGAGTGCAGGATATTCAGTTAAAAGTTATAAGCCAGGCACAGTGGCTCAAGCCTGTAATCCCAGCACTTTGGGAGGCCGAGGTGAGGGGGTTGAGCCCACAGGTTCAAGAAACCCACAGGTGCGAGCCCACAGGTTTGAGAAACTTAGTGAGACCTCATCTCTACAATAAATCAAAAAACTAGCTGGATGTGGTAGTACACACCTGTAGTTCTACCTGGAAGGCTGAAGCAGAAGGATTACCTGAGCTCAGCAGGTTGACGCTGGGGTGGCCGTGAGCGTGCCACTCACTGCACTCCAACCTGGGCAACAGAGTGAGACCCCAACTCAAAAAAAAAAAAAAAGTTATAGCAGTACATACTGACTCATACCGATACTATTTTGGTTGTTATATTTTCTAAGGATAGCATTAGTATCCATGTTAAAGAGTTCTTAATTCTTTGGCCTTCGCTTCAGCTTAGTTATACCTTTTTTTGACCCCAAATTTGGTAAAGACCAGAGGTAAGCACTAATTTCAGAGTTGAGAAGTATTGTGGAGTAGAGACTTGCAAGCAGAAGTCAAGGCTAAAGAAGTTTCTATCCTTATCTTTGTCATACAGTTCCATGGTAGCAAAAGAATATCTCATATCGATTTCACCATACCTCTATTTTCTGGAAGAAGCAGAAGAATACCTTTGACTTTTTTTGTTTTTCAACTGCAGTGTTTTTTCAGATGCTGTGTTTTCTTACAACTTTTTCTTTCCCTTTTCAGGGAACCATTTTTCTTTCCCTTTTCAGGGTAGAAATATTCAGGAATTGAAGCAACCTCGCTCACAGCAGTGTTGAGAAGGGTCAGTGTCAGACCATGGCCTACACAACACATTGTTTTGGTTAGAGCACACTACCCCCAAGGCTACACACACCATGGCTCCTGGATATTGTGGCTGAGAGAATTTTCAGATAAACACGAGTCACTATGGGTATCAGCTTTTGCAAATAGTTTTGTTAACCCTGCCACCAAATTGGCACTGTCCTATCATGAAGCGTTTATTTTTCAAAAGCCTCAAATATTTTTTTGGTCTCTCTAGCAGTCAGATCTATAGCAGTGGTTTTGGGTCAGGCAAAGTCTGCTTTTCTAGATGTAGAACCTAGCTGTGAAGTATCCTGCCTTTGCTACATAATGATTGTGTCCGTTAGACAAATTAACATCCTCCCAGCTTTTAAGTTCCTTAAAGTAGGGGTCAGAGGGTGTGCCTGAATTAGATAAGATAATGTCACCTCAAACCTAACTTTATCCCATTCATTTGTTCACAATATTTTTATAAATGAAGTAATTCTGTTATTACCTAACTGCACTGCTTTTCTTTTTAAGCTATAAAAGATACTAAAGTGAAGAGTCAAAGCTTTCATTTTATTACAAGAGAGAGCAAACACTTGATAAAGTTAAAACTCTAAACCTAGAAAAACAGCATCTTCAGTTTTATCACTGTCGCAGAACAACTTCCATAAATTGTTTTGGATGTTTATGGGAAGGTCAAGGGATGAATAGTATATAAATATCTTCAGTTAATGAGGACAGCCAGTTATAGAAGGGGACTCTGTTACAGGAACTGAGACCTCACTGAAGATGTATACCAAAGGATAAGAAAATGTTACTAGACCTGAAATAACTAATATTTTTTCAAACATGGGTGCTAAAATGATAACAAAGTGAGAAGTTTTGTTTCATTTCTTTGAAAAGTGATAGAATATCTTACATATATTTTTGTGTATATGTTGCATATAGAGATGTGAGCTTGGAAAATATTTGAAAGGATTCATAGCAGGTCATAATTTTGCTTACGCATCTATATATTGTAGTGGAGTGGGGACCAAATATAAAAGAAAATAACCTATACTCTTAGGTAAAATTAGATATATGCATGTATATGTAAAAATTCTTTAAAAGAACTATTTAAAAGTTTGCGATGTCTCATACCTATAATCCCACACTTTGGAAGACTGAGGTGAGAGGATTGCTTGAGCCCAAGAGTTCGAGGGCAGCCTTGTCTCCACAAAAAATAAAAAAATTAGCTTGATTCCGGGCCCGGTGGCTCAGCCTGTAATCCCGTGCCTTTGGGAGGCTGAGGTGAGTGGATTGCCTGAGCCCACGGGTTCGAGACCCGCCTAGGCAGCGAGACCTCATCTCTACAATAAATCAAAAAAATCAGCCAGGCGTGGTAGCGCATGCCTGTAATTCGGCTACTTGGAAGGCTGTGGCAGAAGGATCACCAGAGCCCAGCAGGCAAGGCTGCAGTGGACTGCACTCCAGTCTGGGCGACAGAGTGAGACTCCAATTCAAAAAAAAGAAAAAAAAAAAATTAGCTTGGCATGGTGGCGTCTGCCCGTGGTCCCAGCTATTCCCAGGCTGAGGTGGGAGGTTTGCCTGAGCCCAGGAGGTCAAGGCTGCAGGGAGCCATGATCTTGCCACTGCACTCCAGCCTGGGCTACAGAGACCCAGTCTCAAACAACAACAACCACAACAAAACCAAAAAAAGAACTGATTCTTAAGGGAGATTTCCTTTTATGTTGTAACTAAGCAGTGGTCCTCATTTTTTTCAGCAGGAACCTCTTAAACAGACTCTTATCTGTAAAACTCAGGAGCTGAGACGCTTTAAGAGCAGTGAGGTTGAAGGACACAGGCTCTTGATCCACAGCAATGATGCTAGAGGGCATGCCCAGGGAATCTAGGATTCTAGGGAACTGGGTGTGAAACATCTGCTGGAAAAGGAATCCTCAGGATGTGAACTATACCTAATGACATTAAGAATTCTAGTGAGTGGGATTTACAACTTGTTCTGAAGACAGTTTCCAGAGTTTTCAGCAGTGTCAACTTATGGATGGCTTCTCAGGGGAGTGATTATTAAAAAAAAAAAATACAGCTTTCAACCTGGCCCATATTGTATAGAGTAGGATTCTGTGCACCAAGTTGTGACAGCGGTATCACTATTAAAAGCTATTTGATATTTTAACTGACTTATTTAGCATTACAAATGACTCAGGGAAAAAGAAAGAGTCAAAGGAAATATGTTTACAGTACTACTGTTTTTTTTGTTGTATGAAAGTAGCTGGTCTATATATGGCAAAGTGTTTTTTTTTTAAGTGTTAATTTTTAATTAATGAGCTTTCATTAGAAAATAATTTCAAATGCTAAATATTTGTTAGGTTGTTATTAGTAGGGGTAGAAGTGATAGTACATTGTCTTTTTCACACATTAAGGAGGGTTTCCTGGTGACAGCTGGAGTGTGAGGGAGGGGGAGTCACTTTCAGTCAACCAGCTGCTCTGTGCAACATCATGATGGTGATATTTCAAAGCCTGTAGATAATTTTGGCTGTATTCAGAAAAGAAAATATATCAAATTTCTGGAATGCAATAGAGAGTGTACACGATCCCTTTGGGATCTAAATGATAGCCAACTAACAATGTGAGCATTCAGGTTTGCATGTTGGTGTTATTTGCCATCTAGTTTCTTGGACATTGTTACATGCATATCATAATTACAAATAAATAGAGTCTGGGACCATAGGGGAAAAGACTCATTACTTTATGGAGAAGAAGAGAGAATGAAAAACATACTTTGGTGGTATGCTATGTGCTTTCACATAATAGCTATTCACTTATCTTTCACAGTGATGCTAGGATGTAAGTGGAATTTTTCCCATCTATCAATAAAGAAACAGAAGCTCAGCAGGATTGGTTATATATTTTGTTCAAGGCTACATAGTAGTATGTAATGGCATCCATATTTGACCCCAGATCTTCTGGTTTTAGCTCCAGGAATGTAGTCATTACATCAACAGCTGTTTCTCCAGGGTGTTAACTTGGTTATGCATTTTTAATCCAAAGTCACAATATCAGGATAGTAGTGAATGAGATTTATGTAAATGGTACAATGAATTCAATTTATATAAATAATATATAGGGGTATGTGTGTATGCTTGTGTGTATGTTGGCAGCTACACATAATTTAGTTCTTTTCCTTGAGTAAAAAGTCCCCTGGGCAGCATTGTGAAAGAAATTTCACTACCTTTTTTTTACCAGTACCAACAATTTTGCAATTATGTGTGTTGTAACAGATCAATTGTGATTCTAAATTTGAACAAATGTAGAAATGAATGTTGTGCACACTGCCTAGGTGTAGTACCTTCCTTTGTACCAACATATTAAAGGAAATTTCCTTTTTTTCTTTCAAGACATTGATTTTGCATTAATAAAGGACCTATTAGCTTTCTCAGTTTCCACTTGTAGCTGTTATGTCCACCAAGTGATGATTTAGATCTTTATTTTTGTGAATGGTTCCACTGTTTTTGATGATGAGTTTTCAAGAGTTATTTCATTTTCCCTGTTACCTATAGTAGTGTTCCCCAATCTTTTTGGCATCAGGGACTGGTTTTGAGGAAGATGAATTTTTCCACAGATGGTAGGGGGCAATGTGCAGGCAAACCTCACTGCTAGTGTTAATCTGTATTTGCAGCTGCTCCCTATGGCTAATGTCACTGCCTCAGTTCCACCTCAGATAATCAGGAATAAGATTCTTCTAAGGATCTGCACAGCCTAGATCCCTCATGTGCTGTAGTTCACAATAGAATTCGCACTCCTAAGAGAATCTGATGCTGCCACTGATCCCACAGGAGGCAGTGTTCAGGTAGTAATGAGATTTATGGGGAGTGGCTGTACATACAGATAGTTTTGCCTGCTTGCCTGCCACTTTCCTCCTGCTATGTGGCTCATTCTTAACAGGCTGTAGGTTGGGGACCCCTGGATAGGATAACACTGGCCCTTTTTTTTCCTCTCTCCTTCCCAACACCCTGTATGAAGCTTTAAAACTTATTTTTGCTATTTTCTGAGCACTCAATGCACTTACATATATAGTCCTAACATTTTCTTCATCACATAGTAACGTCTGTTTCTTGTCTTCTCTCTCTAGCCTATGGTTTCCTGAAAGGACAGTTTGCTTCTCACTTAGTAGATGCTCAGATATATAGTAAATTAAGCAAAATAGATAATATATGAAGTCATATGCTTAATATTTATTGCTAAATTTTCATATTTATTGATTTTCTTCTCTGGACTCATGATTGGAGGATGTGAAAATGTGATGTGTCTGTTAATGAATTGCCTGTTGGTGAAAAATGAAGGGGCAAATCTTTGTAGAATAGCATGCAGAATACTTTTGTATTCCTTTCTAAAGACTGCGAGATTGAAGAAGCTTTTTACTCCATTTTCTCTTCCTTTCTCTCTCTCTTTTTTTTGGGTGAATGAATCTAGATGATTGATTCATTGTCCTAAAGTTCTAGTCAGAAACTTTCATTAAGTGACATTTTACTAAATATGTAGACTAGTTTTATTTTCAATGAAGAACAAAGACAGGAAGAAAATCACTTCAGTAATAAGACGTATTCTTTGAAAACATCAACTTTGTGTAAATAGAAGACAGATTTTAGACCATTTGTGTTTCCTTTTGAGATAACATTCCTCATTTAGTGTCTAAGTGGATACACTAAATACATGACTTTGAGAGGACTTTGCCTTATTTATTTAGAAGTTGTTCTCATGCTCACTTCCTTAACTGTACATTTTTTTCTTTCTTAGGAATAGCATACCTGTAGCTGACCTTTGAGATACAGTCTATATCACCTTCATGTTTCACTTCTATGTGCTAGAATGTTGTACCCGAGAAAATGGGAGCTGGGAAAGCTTGAATGAACTAGGATTTGTTTGTCCATCATTTGCAAATGCCCTCATATTCTGGGGAGAGTTCTTTGATTACAAATAGCAGAAGCTAAGTTATGTAAATTAACTAAGTTATTCATATAACTTAGTCAAGAACAATAAATTTATTGGAAGTGTATGGATAAGTTGAGAGAATCAACAGAAAAACCAGACTACGAAGCCTGGAAAAGGTCAGCAGCAAGGTGAGCTCTTGAGGTTTAAGTAGACTTGGTAGATTTGGAAAACTCTTCAGATTAATGCTCTAAGTATCAACTCCAAAAGTTATTTGTCATTGTATCTCTGCATAAGCATTAAATTCCAGGGAAAGAGTTACTATTTTAACTTTAGTTACTATCACCTTTGAATCAGTATAGAAGATGTCACCCTTGATTGGTAGTCCATGCCCTCCCCAGTCAGGACCACAGCTAATGGGTATGAGAGATGGATTCCTGTTACTAAAAGAATGAAGTATTGATGCTAGGCAGGCAAACAACCCTAAGCTGTCCCCTATTACCTAGTAATTTGTGGACATCCCATGTAGCTTGTGGTAACATAAGACATATTTGATGTCTGGCATGCTTTTCCTTCTCTTAACTACTTCTTGTGCAGGGAGGACTTCAGTGACATAAATAATTCACAAACAGTTCTTACAGAGAGATTAATTTAAATGGGAGGAGGTAGACAAAGAAACCTGGTGTGGAGCAAATGTGAGAATGGAACTACTTAAATCCTCTTGAAGGGAGTGATCATGGGATCCTGGCATGGCTGTTCCCTGTGTGCCTCCTGGTTTAAAAACCTAGGTCTGGAGGGCTGTCAGTGGGAAAACTTTAATGAGCCCTCATTACACTAAACCTTGTGGTCTGTGAGATGAGAAACTGGCTTATGATTGATATTGGAAATCATAAGTGGTGAAGGGTCAGAATTGGATTTGGCACTAATTCACCTAGCTGTGGAGCAAAATTCAAGATTATATACAAAATTCTAGTAGTTTCATTTTTTCAGCCATTATTTTTTATGTATAAGTATAGTCTAATCATTTCTGTTAAGACTTTAACACTTTGGAAACTAAGGGAAAGTCAGAATTTTGCCAACTGACATTAAGATTTTGTTTTCTCCTAAATGGAGACTCATTAAAATCTCAAATCATCAGATAATCTTGACAGAAACTGGTTTGAGATTTTTACATAAAATTTATGTTAATTAAAAAATGATTTCTGCTTTCAGGCTTCTTCTCCATACCCTATTATACTTCTAAAAAAATATATGTATGATTGAATCTCATGATGCAGTTTGGAAAGGTAGGATCACAGAAGTGCTAATTGGTTACTATGTTTTATAAAAAATACCTTAAAATATTCTAAATTCTTAATCCTTAATTATTTGTTCATATGGGTAAAAACACTATTATTTTACAATTTGTGATTTATATATATGTAAAATCTTATTTAACCTTTATGAAACAAAATGAGCCTGCATTATCTCCTTTTACCAGTGAGAAACTGATGATTAACTTTTCTTAGGTCATATGGCTAGTGTATTGTGGAGCTGTTACCCAGGATCATACCCTCAACTACTACATATGTTAATATTGCTTCCTATCTATATAATTTGGACAAAAAGCATTGAGATATTTCTTTTCCCAGAGCCCATCTATTTACCCCCAGTTCCCTGACAATTTCTTTATGTTCTGAAACTGTTAAAATGTGTTGTATTATACATCATCTTGTGCTTCTGTTTGCTGTGAATGTGGCAATAGCTCCTATATTGTAGCAGTGTGCCCTGTGAAACCTTTTGTCCTTTATGTCTTAGAGCAGCCTGACAGCCTTTCGTGTTGAATTCAGCAAGATTGCTTTTTATTTAACAAAGCTGAATGTTGCTTTCTAGGTGAAGCATAATTAAATGTTTTTAAAGATGTATTTGATTAACAGGAAGCTTATCTGTGTAAATTAATTATAACTGTAATGATGTCATAGCCTTGTCTTCTGTTATTAACCAGGTTATTGACCAGAAGTTTAGAAGCTTATTGTAACTGACAGTTAATAGTTTGCCCTTGTATGCTGTCTAGAAGTGAAACATGTACAATGAATGTAAATGCGGTTTGTTCATTGAGCTGCATGTGTTGTCAGAACATCTGATCTTGGGTTCTTATTTTTATTCTTCCATTACTTCTTTGTTGAAATTGGTGGTCAGGATGATATACTCAAACTGAATATTATACTTATTTCTCTTACTAAAAGCATCTGACTAAACACAGTTTTTGTCTGTGTTCTTGAATAACTGTAATCAGACATGAAACCTTAGCACATTTAGGACATACAGTCAAGTAAACAAATACCAAAAGTAAATGAATGCTATTCCTAAAGTCTATGTGAAGGAAGATAAAACAACTTTTGATAGAGAAGTCCTTAAAGGGAAAAATAGGGACATACTTGATAGACTGAGAGAATTTATCCTTTCTTATTCTAATTTGTCCAAGAAAACTAAAAGCATGTGGTATTTTATTTTATTTATTTGTTTTTTTGAGTTGGAGTCGCACTCTGTCGCCCAGACTGGAGTGCAGTGGCCGCTCCTGGCCACCGCAGCCTCGACCTGCTGGGCTCCGGCGATCCTTCCGCCTCAGCCTTCCAAGTAGCCGGAACTACAAGCATGTACTACCAAGCCCAGATAATTTTTGACTTATTGTAGAGATGAGGTCTCGCCAAGTTGTCCAGGCAGGTCTCAAACCCACGGGCTAAGGCAATCCACTCACTTCAGCCTCCCAAAGGCGCGGGATTACAGGCTGTGCCACCGAGCCTGGCTAGCATGTGGTATTTTAAATATTTGGGTAATGAGAACCTCTTTGGTAGATTTGGTTAAAGAATGTGAGTGTATGAGTAAGACATGACATAGAAATGGAGTAATAATGGCTAACAACCAGTAGTTCCTAGGTGTTGGGCCATCCTGCTTCCACATGCTTTATGCTAGTGATACCGTCAGCCCTGGTAGAATGTGACATAGGCATTCCTATAAACCACCATACTAATCACAATCACTCAAAAAACCAGAGAACTTGGGGAAAATGCTGTTAGAAGCCAAGCACTCAAAAAACCTCACTGGTATCACATTAAAAAAAAGATAGGAACCTAATAAAATGGCAACACAGTTTTACACGTTAAATGGTTAAGAAATACATAAGTACTTTATATACAGAGGGTGTCAAAAAAGTATACACACTTTAAGAAAGGAGAAAAACTGTATTCAAATTATATACTGATAACAAGTCAAGTTTGACTTCTGCAGTTACAAGAGGTGCTCAAAGTGGTTACCATCAGTGTCTAGACACTTCTGATTATGGCAAACTGCTTGAGCAATGTTGACCAAAGTGTCCACTTATATCATTGTGCATGTTGTTTCAATTTCTTCCTGAAGTACCACCAGTGTAACCGGTTTTCTACAGTACACCACATTCTTTAAGGTCCTCCATAGGTAGACATTAAGGGTTGTTAAGTCAGGAGAATGTGGGGGAAACTGGACCACACCTCTTCATCCTATCCATTGCCCTGACAAATTCTTATCAAGTTAAACTCTCACGTCTTAGAAGTGTGGTGGAGAATCATCTTGTTGGAAGTATAATCGATCATTCCCAAAAAGTGTACAAATTGCAGGTAAAATGGATGCGCATGGCATGTCTAGGTACACTTGACTGTTGTTTGTTAGACTTCTCTGGCAAGCATGGAAACTGTTCCAACACCATAGCAGAAGAAGCAGAAATTGTTGCTGTTTGAGGCCTCCTGAATCTTCCCTTGTGCACCACACACAGTACGGTGTGTCTCAAACTTATTACGAGTGCGCACAATTGTTGGGTGTGTTGGTGTACTTTCACAGCGTTCTCAAATTTCAAATACCACTTCAAAATGGTCTTGAATTCCTCGAATGACAACCCTGCTTCTGCTATTTTCTTTGTCCTGCCTGTCACATGTTAACACTAGCATTCATTTGATTAATGCCATCTTTTGAGTGAGTGTCATACTACATATTGATACCACAATTCAATTCAACTTCAAAAAGTAATACATAGATATCTTCTCTTAAAATGTATATGCTTTTTTTTTTGACACTCTGGTATATAAGTAAATGTGGCACTTCAAAAAGTCCTGACCTTTGCTTGTGGAAGAAGTTGTCAGAATTTCAGCTTGTGCATTAATTGTCAGGTGGTGGAAGGAGGGTTATCTAAAATTGGTTGAAAAGTTGTAACTGCAGATGTGGCTGGGTATAGCTTTTAACGTACTCTGAATTGATGTAGCTGGTAGATGTTTGAAATGTGTAAAGATATACATTTTGTGTATTTCTATGTAGTTTGCTTTAGCTGGGTGCAGTTTTCTGCTTGATCAGTTGTAAAATTTGCATTACGCTCAAATTTCTCCCTAATATATCAGTTGCATTTGAGCAAATTTTGTCATTTCAAAACAAGTATTATAGGAGAACTGACTGAACTAATTGCTTCTACTTCCCTAAACATTGCTATATTTCATGTCATTATGCTAACAGCATATGCATGCTGTTTCCTCTTTTTAAAATACCTTTTTGTCTGGGCCTGGTGGCTCACACCTGGAATTCCAGCAGTTTGGGCGGCTAAGGCAGGAGGATTGCTTGAAGCCGGGAGTTTGAGACCAGCCTGGGCAACAAAGCAAGACCCTGTCTCTATAAAATAATAATAATTTAAAAAACAATTAGCTATGCATGTGGCATGTCTCAGCTACACGGGAGGCTGAGGTAGGAGGATTGCTTGAGCCCATGACTTTGAGACTGTAGTGAGCTATTGATGGTTACACCTCTGCCCTCCAGCTTGGGTGACAGTGAGACTCTGTTTCCAAAAGCAACAACATTTTCTTCTTTTATCCACTTTTTATCCTTCAAAGTCTGGCTTGGGTAAGGACACTACCCTAAGGTCTTCTCTGAATTGGATTGATTTAACATTTTCTATATTAACACTTGCTTGCTGATTTCTAAAGTGTCTGTTTTAGATGACATAAGACACAAACTTGTAGTAAAGAAGGAAAACAACAACAACAAACCCAAATGGTTGAGTAGCTCTCAGCAGAAGAAAATATATTCATTTGTTAGGCAAACTTAAGCTTTTTCTAGCTGTGATGAGATTTTGCACAAGAAACAGTAAGTCTGAATGGTGCCTTATAACAATACGAAGATGATTTCTTGGGTGAGACTATGTCCAGGCCTCTAATAATATTCAGTTACATTTTTGCAGAAGTCATTCTTCAAAGGCAAAGGGATATTTCTGCCTGTGTAGCTTTTGGTGATCTGGCAAAATACAGGGGTGGTGGTTCTTTATACAAGTAACTTCAAAGGGTAGAAAAGCAGTTTTCCCTTCTCTGTGGCTTCCCTTTCAGATTAAACTTGCTTTGCAGGACAGGGACTGGAGGCAAAGGAATGCCAAGCAGGGAACACTTAACAACCCACCCTTACCCAATCCTCCTACCAGAATCTTAGCAAGATGCCTGGCCCTGGTGGGAGAAAGTTGGAGAAGGTGTGGGGGCTTTTGTTCCTCAGCTCCTTTATTTGTATAGAATGTATTCTAAGAAAAGTGACATTTGGATTATTGTTACTTTGTTTTTTTAACTTGATTTTAAAAACTGGCTTTTATTGTTTTTAGAGCTGTGACTGTGATAACAATTACCAAAAGAAGTTGGATATTTGAACATTACTTGGTACAATTCTCTAAAATGTAGATCTAAAAATTGACTTTTCCTCAAGAAAACAGTGTAAAGCAAAAGTTTTATGCAGTGAGATTTTCTATATTTGAAATATTTTTAAAATGTGTAAACACTTTGTTATGTTTTAATGGAAGTCATCAACTGCCTTCTTGGGGAAGATTATTTTATGTTGAGATTATGTCCTTCCAAATTTTTTGGTGGTTTAAGTGTCATACCTCTTATTAGAAGACAGTGTTTTGACTTCTAGTCTCAACTCTGACATGTAAAAAGCTTAGAAGTCATCACCCTTCACAATAAGAAAAAAACAAACTGAAGAAACTGAAAATTGAATACTTTTCTTAAATTTATCAAGTAATTGAAGTCACAAATCAAATTGACACCTTGAAATCTGGAGATAAAGACTCATATAGAGAATTAGCCAAGATCAACTTACCTATACCTAAAACTGTTGGAGACAGTAACTGGTAGGAGCATTTAAATGGTAATTTTGATGAATTGTTGGAATCTGAGTGTAGACTAGCTTGAGAGTTAAAAACTCAACTTTTTTGTAGACAAACCAGACCACCATTTCATTTAAGAATAGAAACTCTGGAGCCAGATTATTTTGATTAAAATCCCTGCTCATCTGCAAAATAGGTAATAATAATACCTATTTCATGAAGTTTAGAGGATTGAGTAAGGTAATTGTACATGTAAAGCTTGGGAGCAGTACTATCAAAGATTAGTAATGTGGTTGTGTATAACTTTGGCAAGTGGCTAGACTTTCCTTTTTGACCTGTATTTTAGAATATTTGTGAATCATCAGCAAAATGATTATTTCTTTTTCAGTCATTAAAAAAAGAGATGTAACTTATTGTTTACTGTGTGCATGGCATTATTTTAAGCACTTTGATATTTTAAGTCATTTGGTTTTTGTACCTTTAGGGTCAGGTTTAGCTATTTTTATTATTTCATTTTATACAGTGGGACACTGAGGCTTAGGTTAAGTGACCTGTTATTGCTAAGGCCAGCTAATGGGACCAATTTAGGCTCCAGAGGGTGCTCCCAAACCTCAAGATATATGAAAAACATGCATTTGGTGAGATGTTGTAGGTTTTCTGGTAACATTCTGTTGGTACTGGTACAGCATAGGTGCAGAAAGCATAGGTGCAGAAAGATCAGTATGCACTGACATGCAAAGGAACCCTAGTGGAAGGAGGAAGGACAGAGTTGACTTTGAACATTGGGAAGGAATTGAATAGGTACGTGGTAGAGAGGAATGTATCTCTGGCCAGGGTATAATGGTAGCAGTGCCCTCAGGCTCTGCCCACATCCCCTTTTTGTGCATTCCTACAGGCCTCTGGCTCTGCAGTTCTTTGCCCGGGTGCTTTTTCTGGCTCCTAATACGTGTTTTGTCTGCTACTGCAAGGCAGACTCCTTAGTTCTTTGTTGGGATAACACTGAGACGTATTTATATCTATGTCTATACTAGCTCTCAGAGTTCTCCAGTGAGATTAAGCTCCAGTTACTTACAATGATAGCTCTTTTGATAATACATTTTTTGTTACTGTCTTGCCATCCCTGTCTTGCTTTCCTACTCCCCAACCAGTATATTGATTACTTCCCAAGTAAATAACTTCCTCAGAGACTCTTGTCTCAGAGTCTGCTTCTTGAGACAACCCAAACTAAAACTGTAATGCACAGTAACAATGCAAACAGCAAATAGTTGCATTCATTAAGAGTGTGCTAATGGAATGCTCCTACCAACCCATTTTACAGATGGAGAAATAGACATGGGTTGATGAGGTAATTTGCTCAAAAGTTACACAACTAATAGACCATCCAAGTGGTCTTGAGTCAAGAGTGATTTAATTCAAGTCAGTCATCTTAACCACCCCTTGGAACTGAGCAGACACTTACAGGCCAACATGTTCTAATTGGGAAACTAGTCACAGGAGTGTAATAGATATTAAGCTTAAGTAGTCAGTGTTTTAAGTTTAGCTTTTGGGACTTCAAAGAGGTCATTTTTAGCAGGGGTCCCTGTTCTGCCATTATAGCTTCACAAAGTGTTTAATAGTTGCTTGGATTAGATTTATGCAATCAGAAAGGTCCCAACCTAATCTGGAGTTTTGTTTTGTTTTTTAAATGTAAGGTACAGAGCCGGGCTCGGTGGCTCAGCCTGTAATCCCACGCTTTGGGAGGCTGAGGTGAATGGATTGCCTGAGCCCATGGGTTCGAGACCC
>NW_007246680.1:407728-424998 GCF_000164805.1 Carlito syrichta | reverse complement strand
GTCGAGGCTGCAGTGGCCGGGAGCGGCCACTGCACTCCAGTCTGGGTGACAGAGTGAGACTCCAACTCAAAATAAATAAATAAATTAATTAAATAAATGTAGGTTACAGGTGAGGGTTGGGTGCATACGTGGTCATCATACAGGTAGGAAAGTGCAGTAAGGAGCAAAACCTGGTTGCCCTTCTAAGGTAGTGCCGTCCTGGTCTTTCAAGTGAACTTTCGTGATTCTGGGTGGAGTCTATAGGGACCCTTACACTGTCTCTCCTTTCTGATGTTGTAATCCCTGGGAAATCCAAGGCAAACTGACTTAAGAGACCCTTTGCCAATGTATGATTTTCTGAGGGCCCTATGCTGATTTCAGTGAGATTTTGTGAAATCTATCAGCAAATAGGTAGTGGTAAGTGAATAAAAGTATTTGTTTGCATAAAAGGACTCCTATTTGCTGCAGAATTTTCTGTCAGATTTCTTTGGTGACCATGATAAAAGAAAAGCTAGGAAAGCTCTGTACAAATTTTTGTGTGTGTTTTTCTAAATCTATATCCTAGTCACTCTATGGGAGGGAAGCGTTGTTGCAGGGAATAATCAAGGCACCTTAACTCCTTTGAAACAAAGAATAATGGTGTGTGTGCCCTTTGTCTCCCCCCAACCCCCCTTTGAGCCTAATAACTTTGCCTCAACTATGGAAGATGGTTAGTATGTTGTTGATATATCCCATTGGTGACCTTGTTAAAATTTAGCCTCCTCCAGGCAGAAAGAAGTTAAACTTTCTTCCACCAGAAAGAAATGTTAGATTTCTCTGTCTCTCTCTGGTCTCTACATCTCTTTCTCCATCTTTGTCTCTTGTCTATGTGTTTGAGTGTGTATGTGTTTAGAGTATGAGAACTTTTCAATCATAATACTAGACATAGGCTTTCTGAACTTTATGTGTGTCAAAGCAATTGATGATCCCACTCAACCTAAAGAAACATCATTTAAAGATTGATGGTTGGCTGGGTGTGGTGGCTCACACCTGTAATCACTACACTTTGGGAGGCTGAGGTGGGAGGATTGCTTAAGCCCAGGAGTTTGAGACCAGCCTGGGCAACAAAGGGAGACCTTTTCTCTACAAAAAAATAAATAAATAAAATACTTTTTTTTAAAGTTGATGATCTTGGATATCCAGGATTATAAAGCTAGAAGTTGAGTCAGGATGAGCAGATACAGCTGGCAGAAGTAGAGAAGGAAGCACTACCTCACTGGAGAATAGTCTTTCCAGTGCTTTTTTATTGTCTTTACTTTTTTTTAGCCTAAAGTTTCCAAATTGCCTGGGGACCCCCTGCATGTTACTTACCACTACCAAGGTCTTATCTTTTCCTTTCATTTTGGCAGAAGTCCCTAGATCCTTGTAATGAATAAATTGTGAATCTTAATTTCCTTTACTCCTAGTAATTTAATTAAATTGACATTAAATTGACAGATGCACCCTTTTGTTTTTGTTGCTGTTGTTGTTGAAACTAGTCTAGAGCATTTCCTAACTCTGCAGTTCTCTTCTTCCTCAGTCTTTTTGCCATTATCAGAAACCAGTGTGTACTTCCATTGAATTTTTAACCCTCGATAGCCAGTCCCCAGTGTAGTAGACAAGTTTGATTTTTGTGGTGGTGGTGGTGGTGTTTTGTTTGTTTGTTTGCTTGTTTTATCTTTTTGTTTTTAGGCCAGTCCACCCTCCTTCTCTGTGGCAAGGCCAGGGCAGAAGCTGGTCTTCTGTTTAACCATGTGGACTTTCTACTCTGCCATATTTCCTCCTGGATGAAAGCAATCTAACCTTACCATAAACACTCTGAATCTTAGCACCTCTTGAATTTTGTTGAACCCCTAGGATAGAACTGATTATCGAATCCCTTTATCCTTGGTAATTTCTTTTGGTGATTCTATTTATTGCCTTGGGCATGCTTTTCTATAGCTTAGAATAGATAATTGTATCATTTACCCACATTTAATTTAAGCTTCCCTGTTTATAGCTGTTAGTTTAGTTTTGCCTCAGTATTTTTTATGTTTATAAAAATAAGTTTCAGAAAAATATCTACATGCAGTGGTTCCAGGGAATCTAGTGACTCCAGAATACCTGATATTTTGATATTAGGAAGGAGGTAATTAGATCATGAAGGTGAAGCCCTCATGAAAGGAGTAGTACCTGTATGAAAGGAACCCCAGAGAGCTCTCATATCCTCTTTTTTTGTTGTGAAGATTAATATATATACATATTTAAAAAAAAAAAGACAGCAGTTAGCAACCTGTAAGTGAGTCCTTACCAGAACCTGACCATGCTGTCACCCTGATCTCACACTTCCAGCCTCCAGCACTGTGAGAAATTTATATTATTTATTACCTATCCAGTCAATACTACTTTGTCATAGCAGCCTGAACTAAGCCAATTTCCAAAAGCAGTATCTAATTTAAAATTTATTGCTCTACTTCATTTCTTTTGGTAAAATCTTATTTTTTATAGAAGGAAGCCTTTTGCTAAGCATTGAAATCTTCACTTTTAATCAGTTTTTTGTCACTCATTAAATTCAAATTAAATTTCACACTCAATATTACAGCGAGAGGTGGAGCTAAAATGAAACATTGTTTTGGTCTCATTTAGTACTCAAAAAAAAAAAAAAAAAAATGTTCCAAACTTCAGGTTATCCTCCAAGAAGCTTTCATGTGAAAGAAAAGTAGCTGGCCATCTCTTCTAAGGATTCTAGTCTAGAGACTGAAATTTTTTTTTTTTTTTTTTTTTTTTTTGAGTTGGAGTCTCACTCTGTCACCCAGACTGGAGTGCAGGAAATTTTTTTTAAAAATGGCCATGGAGCAGAGCATTGAACTGTTTCCTGGCTTCTAGATCACACCCTCAAATTTCAAAAGATTTTGACGTAACTGCTTATAGGTATTTTAGGCATTTGTTATATGCTGTGGCAGTGCAGAATGTGGAATTTGGCTTTCTTGAGTGATGATGCAGGCCGGGCTGCCGGGGTACAGACCATAGCAGTAAGGCCTGCAGTTGGGAGTGGCAGAAAGTTGAAGGATTCAGCAGAGGAGCAACTGTCTGCTGGGGAGACCAGGGTTTGAGTAATGTTGATTTCTTTATCTATATAAGGAAAATGGAATTTCTGTCTCTCATGGTTTCACACCAAGAGTGTTGGAAGGATTTTTACTAAACTAGGGACAAAATACAAGCTCCGGGATATATGTGAAATTAACTTTGGTGACCTCTGGTGGTGGGAGAGCCCATGTGACTGCCCATCTGTAGAGATGCTTTTGCTTATTAAGCACCTTGGACAGAGAAGACTGAGACTTGAAATTTCAGCATCCCCAGAAATCTTAAGCAGAAGCTCCATCAAGCCACTACTTCTTGTATGGGCAACTCTAAGAATATCCTTCAAAGTGGGTAGCTGGACAGTTACTAGTTTTCTTGGTAATTGTTTAGTAGACCAGCTAGTAAATAAAATGGAACTAATTTTGTCTTTAAAGGATTGTGAGAATAAGTGAAATGATACAAATTGTTACATAACCATTTTAAAATTATGATTGCATACAAATTATTATTGGAAGATATGTAAATATTTTAAGACTTTGATTCCTTAACTGAATAGCTCAAAGTTGGTCAGATGATATTAAAGATAATATTAGCTAATACTCATATGGTACTTACGTTTCAAGCATTATTCCAAGTGTTTTACATATATTTCTCATCAACAACTCTATAAGGTCATTCTTATTTTTTAGTATCTGTTTTATAATGAGGAAACTTGGGCATAGATGGATTAAGAACCTAAGCAAGGTCATAAATCTTCCAAGCAATTAAACCAGGATTTGAACCACAGTCATTTGATCCAGAGTCCATTTTGTTAACAATGTACTGTTCAGTCTTATATTTTCTACTTAAAATTATTTTTCATATGGGGTATCACTACCCAAGACACTTTTCAGGTTTTTAACAATAAGTATAGAACCTATTTTGAATTTCTGGGGAGCGGATTACATAATGAAGTTGGAATTGTCCCACTAAAGGTTCAGAAATTTTATGAGACTGAAGGAAGAGTGTAAGATGATGAAGGCCTGACTTTCGGTGAGGTCCGTCAACACATAATACACATTCTTAATGGTTACTTACTTGTCTGGAGCATTCATATGTCTGTTTAGTGGTCTTAAATCCTAACCCCCCAGAAGTCGTGTATTTTGCCTATGCATGCCTTCCACATGAGTGGCATTGATACTTAAAGCTGCCTGTTTGAAAGACAATTGGACATTGTCCCACCAAGAAGTCAGAAATTTTATCTTGGATTCATTTGGGGAGACGGTACATGAAGGAAAAAAGGAAGAAGGAGATCCTATGTCTTAAAAACGCTAGGTCTGGTAACTTAAACTCAGAAAATCATAGTCAATTGGCATTAGATAATCTAATGGTTGTGAGATGGTTTCTTAATGTGGTTATAATGGTAAGTGTATGAGATTGGAGAACCATTTGTTAAAGGTCTCACTCAGCAGCCTTCAAAAGGAGAAAATGCTCTCAATTCCCTGTTTCTTCTGGAACAGAGTCTAAGTTATAGATATTTCCATGAATAGATACTGGAATATAATTACTGAGAGTGTCATAATACTCATAAAGACTAGATTCCCATTACCTTCCTGATATAATTTGATTCTAGTTTTCATTTTTTATTCATGAAGTCAGCTTTCACTCGATTGTCTTCATTTCATTGTATCTCTGCCATTAATGTGAAATAAGAAAACAGAGAGCCCTCCTCTAATTCCCTTTGATTTTGTCATTAATGTAACTCTGGAAAGCCATTTCACAAATTTAGATGACCAGGAAAAAAATGTCATTTATATGTTAACTAGTCTTCAAATGATTATACTATCTAAGATGCCGTACTTTACCCCCAGGTCTTCCTGTTTACCAATCAACTCAGGTAGAAGATACATTCTGGTAAATTGAACACAGTGTAATGATGTGAAGCCATACCACCTGCTATTGCATTTAGTATTTAAATATTAAGTTTTAAAAGCATAATTTATCTGTTATTTATACTACTATGTTTTGCATATTGCAAAGCTTTTTTGAAATGCATTCATGTATTTGGAAAGAGGAAACAGGTTCCTTTGCAAGTATTCAGTTAATACTCTTTTTTCACTAAGTGCAAGTGTATGTTATACTATACAATTTTCTTATTTCAAAAAATATTTTGAAAGTATGCATTTTGTAATTGGGCTCTTTTTTTTTCTTTTAGGAAAAATAAAGTTATGTTAAAAAGCTTTCCCTCACTTCTTCCCCAAGACTGCATTGCCTTCAGCTTTAAAAGAAAAAATAGTTTTATTGGAAGAACAAGTATTTCATTATTATTGTGGTGGGTTAAAAAAATGATCATCCATTGGCTCTGCAGTAACAAGTAGAGAAAACAGTTTCTTAAGTTTGGACTAAAAAAGCCATAGATTCTTGAGAGAGTTATAACAGTAGATAGACTGTACTGAAATAGAGTAAGAGGGAAAAAAGTGCATCTAGTGTGTTCCATTTATATTTTGACCAAGTTAATGTGCTATTTGTGATACTTGAATTTGCTACCTAGCTCCTATAATTAAAAAAGAGGAAGTTTCTATGTTTAGTATGAATAATTAGCTATTTTATATTATTTTTGCTTTGTTTGCAGTAATTAAGCACACTAACCTGTTTTATTTTTTCAAAATAATTTTACAGTATTTACAGTTAAATATGTTGTCCTAAGCAATGTCTGCTATTGAAGTACATTCATATTCCCTTCCAATGCATTATATGACAGGGGAATGGTAGGGCTACATACAGTATTTGCAGTTTAGCCAGGATTTGTTTCTCTTGACCTGAGCTTGTTAAATAATTTTCTGTAGAGTGTGTGTGTGTTTGTGTGTGTATGTGTGCGTGCGTGCATGTGCATGTATATGCTTGTGAACATAAGTGTGTTTATGTTGTATGTTAAGCACTGAAAATGTAAGCATTTGCTCATTATCATTTGTCATTAGGGAACGCAAATCAGTACTAATAAACACCTACCAGTATAGCTATGATTAAAAAGATGGATTAAAAACAAGTAGTGTTGAGGATGTGGTGAAATTGGAACTCTCATACACTGCTGGAGAGAATGTAAAATGCTGCAGAAACTTGGAACAGTTTGGCAGTTCCTCAAAAAGTTAGACATGGAGTTACCGTAAAACTAGCAATTCCACTGCTAGTTATATACCCCAAAGAACTGAAAACATATATTCACACAAAAAAATGTACGTGAATGATCATAACAGCATTATTCTTTATAGCCAAAAAATGGAAACAATTAAATGTCTGTCTAATGAGGGAGAAAACAAAATGTGGTATATCTGTGCAGTGAAATACTATTGAACCATTAAAAGAAACAGTACTGATACTTACTATAATATGTATGAACTTTGAAAGCATTATGCCAAGGAAAAGAAGCCAGATACACAAGCTATTTATTGTTTCCTTTATATGAAATGTCCAGAATTGGAAAATTCATAGAGACAGAAAGTAGATTAGTTATTGCCAGGCACTGGGGAGAGGTGGGATGAGAAGTGACTGCTCTTGTGTATAGGGTCTCCTTTTAAGGTTACAATACTTCTAGAATTAGTCTTGCCCTGATGACTCAAACCTGTAATCTAAGTACTTTGGGAGGCTGAGGTGGGAGGATCACTTGAAGCTAGGAGATCGAGACCAACCCGAACAACATGTCTCTACAAAAAAAAAAAAAAAAAAAAAAAAAAGCTGGATGTGGTGGCATGCATCTGTAGTCCTAGCTACTTGGGAGGCTGAGGTAGGAGGATCACTTGAACTCAGGAGTTTGAGGTTTCAATGAGCTATGATTGGGACATTGCACTCCAATCTGGGTGACAGAGTGAGACCCGGTCTCTATTAAAAAAAGAGAAAATTCTTGCATTAGGTACTGGTGATGACTGAACAACCTTGTGAATATAAAAAGCCACTGAATTGTGTACTTTAAAAGGGTGAAATTTATGCTATGTGAATATCTCAATTTTTAAAGATGAAAGCTTAAGCATCTCAAAAGTCAAGTATTATTAGCAATGTACTGAGCGTAAGTGATAGTAGGCCTTTGATAAATACTTGCCAAATGACTTGAACAAACCTACATTTTCCCCTATGATTTTTTTTAGAGAATATACTTAAAATATTTGAAACTGGCTGGGCTCGGTGGCTCAGCCTGTAATCCTGTGCCTTTGGGAGGCTGAGGTGAGTGGATTGCCTGAGCCCGCGGGTTCGAAACCTGCCTGGGCAGCGAGACCTCATCTCTACAACAAATCAAAAAATAAGCCGGGCGTGGTAACGCATGCCTGTAATCCCGGCTACTTGGAAGGCTGAGGCAGAAGGATCGCCGGAGCCTAGCAGGTGGAGGCTGCGGTGGCCGGGAGCGGCCACTGCACTCCAGTCTGGGTGACAGAGTGAGACTCCAACGCCAAAAAAAAAAAAAAAAATTGAAACTGTTAAATTTACCAAATGCATGAAAATAGTAGTAATGATATAGCATTAATCTATCTCAAATATATAGCAGTAAGCCTTTCCTTGAGTCTTAAAGGAGAAAAATCTCACATAATTTGACTTCAGTGAATAATTTTGGACTTTAATAATATAGAAGTCTCAACCTTCAAAGCAGCATTTGATTACTTTCTTTAAGACTCTGTACTTTGTTTCTTTCTTGTGAAATTAATTTGGTTAGTATCAGACAGCATATTGGGAATAGAATTTATAGCTGGTATATATTCTTACAATTTAATGATCTCAATTCTTATTGAACATTTAAATCTGAAAATCGAGATATATACTGCCTTAGTTAATGATAATGATGAAATATTTTCTGCTTTGTAAGTAGAATTGAAAATCATTGTAATTAGTTTCTTTTCCCTTTTTACTTCTTTCTCTCCCCCTTGAGACACATTGGTTTCCCAAGTTATGAATTCAGTTTCTTTTGTTTGTTCTAGCCACTTAGTTTTCTTATTACATACCTGTTTAATTTTTAATTTCTCATTAAAAGTAAATATGGCTAATTTTCCTGTCAACATTTCAAGAAATCTTCCATTTCTTTCTGCTACGACCTTGATATAGTGCTGTCTAGTGTGTGTTACTACATAATTAAAATGCTATTTTTTGTCAAATAATTCTGACAAAGCAACTTATCAGTACATTTAAAATGGATCAGAGGTTTATTTCTATAAAGTTGAGATAAATGTTGTAATCACTATTATGGACCTAAAATTGCTAAGTGGAATAATCTGTATTGTGCTGTGGGAAAAGGTATTACAGTTGCAGGAAACATACTTAAAGATGAACATATCATAGTATTCATACTTCTTAATTGGTCTCATTTATCTTATAATGTAGATACATTAAAAAATACTACTCTTGAGTCATGTGGAAAATGTAGTCAGTCCTCCATATCCATGGGTTCCACATCCATAGATACAACCAACCACAGATCAAAAATATTCAGAAAAGATGTTTGTGCCTGTACTGAACATATACAGAGTTTTTCTTGTCATTATTCTCTAAACAGTACAGTGTAACAACTATTTACATAGCATTTACATTGTATTGGGTACTATAAGTAACCTAGAGTTAATTTAAAGTATACGAGAGGGTGTGTAGGTTATATGCAAATAGCTATGCCATGTTTTTTGTAAGGGACTTGAGCGTTCATGGATTTTGGCATCCATTTGGGAGGGGCAGTCCTGGAACCAGTCTCCAGCAGATACCAAGGAACGACTGTACTTACAAAATATAGATCATATGCCAGTCACTGTGTATTTGTAGTGATCATGTGGTGGCTCTGGGTATTCTTTGCTATCAAAACAGATAAGGTTATTCCTGCTTTCAGCCCATTTATACTGTAATCCTGGAACTCCTGATATGGGTGTATCCATATGGCTGGGACATAGTGACTTGTGCTTGTAATCCAAGCACTTTGGAGGTTGAGGTGAGAGGATCACTTGAGGCTAGGAGGTCAAGACCAGCCTGGACAACATTGTGAGACCTTGCCTTTACAAAAACAAACAAAACAGAAAACTGGATATGGTGGCATGCATCTGTAGTCCCAGCTACTTGGGACAGAGACTAGCATGAGATGAGACCAGAGTGGTGAGAAGGGCCCTGGTGATAACAAGCGTATAGGTATATGGAAAAGAGTTTGGACTTATTCTGACTGTGATGATAAGCCATTTAAGGCTTACTGCTGGGAGTCCAACTTAAGTTTTATACATGATTACTCTGAGCAGTGGTGGAAAATGGTTGTTAGGTAGCAGAGGAGAGGCAGAGAATATTCTTTGTTGGATCTTATTGTAATCAGGCAAGTTATTGTGGTGGCCTAGATAAAGTAACGGCCCCAGAGCTAGAAAGAAGTAGATTGATAAAAGGAAGGGCATGCTGGTCCCTACGTAGAAGAATTAACAAAACTTGATGGATAGGATTTGGAGGTAGCAGGATGATGAGGTCAAAGGACATATCAAGGATGTCTTCTACATCTTTGACTTGAACCACTGGATAGATGGAGTCCCAATGTCCTAGAGGGGGAACATGAGAGGAGGAGCCGATTTGGAAAGGATATCCCAGTGTTCAGTTCTGGGCATGTTGAATCTATAGGGGAGAATGTGTTTATGAGGTGGGAGAGTATAGGGACTAGCGTGACCTTCCTTGAGCTCTGTTAACTGGCTTATGGTCTGTGTTCAAAGTAGAAGACAGAAACTGCTTCCCACGCCATACAGATTGTACAGGATTCCAGTTCACAGATAAGTTGCTGTAATTGATAATGTCTCTGGCCTCTGTGACCTCTCATACAGTATAACGCTTTAAAAATTTCTGTATGTTTGATGGTCAGGATATTGACAATATTCATATTCATTTATGAAATGCTTGCTTATTGTGATCTATTTTCCTTGGTGTTTCTAGAACTGTGCCTACCTGGCCTACAAGGTCAAGTTACAGATTTGATCTTTACATAGACCTGTTGGATTTTCTAAATTGCCTTGTGACAGGTTACATTCTTCACTTTGCATGACCGACTTGATAACTTATTAGGAAGGAAACTGGATTATAGAGTTGTTATGAAATAGGACTTATTTATCTTTGCTACTTAAAACTCAAAACATATGTTCTACCTGCACTAGTACACTAGTGGCCTTTGTTTATGAAAGTGGAGCTCAAAAGATTTTGTGCATTTCTCACATTGGCTATGGTTATATCTTCCTTTGCATGTAGTATGCATTTCTTGGGAAATCAAACCACATCATTTTATTTATCTTTTGATTTCCTTAAGCCAATATTTTTTTTCTTTAACAAATAGAAATGGCCATTTAAGGACTGAGATTATAAGTGTTTTGTTTTTTGCTGTGCCTGGGATGCATTTGGCTGATAAATATTTATTAAATTGATGGATGAAAGAAGGAATGGGTGAATCATTCTGTGAGAAAGGATAATTTCAGAAACCAAGACATCAGGAAGATTGTATTTTTACTGTAAGATTATGTCCCTGAAGCCTACTGAGAAATCAAGGAAAAAAGATATAAATTTAAGAATCTAGCCGGGCTCGGTGGCTCAGCCTGTAATCCCGCGCCTTTGGGAGGCTGAGGTGAGTAGATTGCCTGAGCCTGCAGGTTCGAGACCCGCCTGGGCAGCGAGACCTCATCGCTACAATAAATAAAAAAACCAGCCAGGCGTGGTAGCGCATGCCTGTAATTCCGGCTACTTGGAAGGCTGAGGCGGAAGGATCATCGGAGCCCAGCAGGTCGAGGCTGCGGTGGCCGGAAGCGGCCACTGCACTCCAGTCTGGGTGACAGAGTGAGACTCCAACTCAAAACAAACAAACAAGCAAAAAATCTACTTGATAAAACAAATGATAAAAATCATGAGAATGGGAGACCTTGAGTGTGTGTGGGAGAGAGTAAGGATAGAGGCAAAGTGAACAACAGAGGAAGGGGGATTGGAAGGAGGAGTGAAGCCTCAGGAGAGCACCATATCTCATGGAAGCAGGAACAGTCAACAGCAAGGATCTGGGATGTAGGAAGGGATGCAAATGGAAAGAGATCTTTGGATTTGGCCTGAAGTAACGAAAGCGTAGTAAGAGCCTGGATGCACATTGTGAACTAAGATGGGGAATTCTTTCCTTTCGTTTCTACTCGTCACTAGTGATTTCAATTAAGAGGAAACTATTTTTTAAGCAAAGATGTAGTTTATATTTTCTGCTACATGTAGCCCAGCATCATAGGACACTGCACTGATATTGAAGAGTTTATCTTGTGGTTTCTTGTAAGCTGATTATTTGATAATCAGTGATGAAGGCCATTTTTAGTCATTGTTCCTATTACAGGTAATGATGTTTGATATAGTATATAACATACATATTTATACATATGTGTATAATCAGGGAATTGCAAAAAAGTGACAGTAGGGAAATTGAAAATTGAGTTCCACTGTGAAAAATATAGGCCACTTCTCCATATTATTTGGGAGCATTTCACTTGAAATTTTATTAAATTCTTTAGTTCATAGAATGCTACAGAGCTACAATAACAGCTCCATGGCAATAAAGAAACTTGGGTTGTGCTAATAATGGGGTTATGTGTATATGTGTGTTCCCTTATGTGCATATGGCTATTTAGATATGTACATGTGTATATATACACACACATATATCATATTTTTTTCTGGGCATTGCTTTGGTGTGATGTTGATAATCTATATGGGGGATAGGAAGTACATTTGAGCCTTTTAGGATGCTACCATTTGTAAAGGAATTAATTTTCACGTGAGAATACCTTATAGAAATGAAAATAGTAGCTGCCATTTATTCAAAACCTCTTTTGTTCCAAGTATATTACAGTAATCCTGGGGATGTGGCAGTACCATTCCTAATTTGAAGTGAAGATTGAAGTTCAGAAAGTTTAAGTGATTTGCCCTGGGTCACAGAGCTAGTAGGTAGGAGAATCCTGTTCTTTTGTTGTCTGAAGCCCATGCATCATGCAGTATGTAGTCCCAGTTAGAATCATTAGGGTATCAGAGTGAGTTACCTGTCTGGCTGGGAGCCAAGAAATCTCCATAGAGAAAACAGAAACCATTAGATGAGAACTTGTTTTCAATATCCTGTCCCCTCATCTGCCTATTTAACCATATCTACACCTGATTTTTTTTTCTTTCTGTTAAGAGGAAAAGACTTTCCCCTCCAAGCACATGATTCTTTTTATTTAGCTGTTGCATCTTTTAGTCAATGTCTCTGTCTGCCTCTCATTCATTACTAGCTTCTTCCCATGAGTGTAAGCTACTCTCTCCATGTATTAGTTTGTTTAGCATGCTATAAAGAAATATCGGAGGCTGGGTAATGTATAAAGAAAAGAGATGACTGGCACGGTGCCTCACAGCTGTAATCCCAGTGCTTTGGGAGGCCAAAGCAAGAGAATCCAGCAATCTAGCCAGGAGTTTGAGACCAGGTTGGGCAACATAGCAAGATCCTGTCTCTACAAAAAAAAAAAAAAAAAAAAAAGCTAGGCATGGTGGTGTGTGCTTATAGTTCTAGCCACTTGGAAGTCTTGGGTGGGAGGATTGTTTGAGCCCAGGAATTCGAGGTTGCAGTTGAACTTTGATCACACCACTGAACTTCAGCCTGGGTGACAGAGAGAGAGACTCTATCTCTGGGGGAGCAGGGAGAGAAGAAAGGCAAGAGATGTATTTGGCTCACAGGTCTTTTTCCTGGCTGGAAGGTTCAAGGGCATCTGGTGAGGGCCTCAGGCTGCTTACACTCGTGATGGAAGGTGAAGGGGAACCAGCGGTTGCAGAGACCACATAGCCAGAGAAGCGAGAGAGATGGGAGGGAGGGTCTGGGCTCTTTTAACAACCAGCACTTTGGGGAACTAATATGAGTGAGAACTCATTCACCTCAGCTGTATCTATTCATGAGGGCTCTATCCCCGTGTCCCCAACACCTCCCATTAAGAGTCATTTTCAACACCGGGGATCAGATTTCATCATGAGGTTTGGAGGGACAAACACCTAAACTGTAGCACTCCCCAAGGCAGATGCCTTCTGTATTAGTAATTACTGCATAACAAACCACTTCAGAACTTGGTGAAGTAAACCAAGTGTCTTTAATTTAGCCCATTGGTTAGTAGGTCAACAAATTAGGCTGTGCTCAGCTGGACTCACTTATACATCTGTGGTCAGCTAGACAACTTTGCTTCTTGGGTGGTATCTGCCGAGTGGCCAGAACCATTTAGGGTGACTGGAGTCTGGGTCTTTCTTTCATCATCCAGCAATCTAGCCCAGACTTGTCCATGTGGCTACTTGAGAGGGTTTTAAAGAGAGAAGCTTGCAAATCACCTTGAGTCTGGGCTCAGAGTTCATGTATTATCCCTTCTTCTGCATCATCAGCCAAAGCACTTTACAATGCCAGCCCAGTTCGGGGTGGGGGCGGGGAGGTGGAGAAGTAGACGGTTGAGTTATGGAATTCCTCCTTGACACTAACTTCAGTCTACCCTTTAAGACCATAGTCATATCACCAACTCAGCTGAATCGTGTGCTCTGGATTCCCTCTCACTATGTTTAGAACATTGTGTGGGAGTTGTTGGTTTACTTCTAAGTGGAAAGTGAGCTTCTTAAAAACAATCACTATTTCAAACCAAGATTTGGCACATATTAGGTAACTTGAAAAGCTGCAGTGGAAATAAAACTTTCAGGCCATTGATGTCTGGCAATCTGTAAATTGGGATAGACGCTAATGTATGCTTGTGTCTTAAAACTTGCTTGCTGATGTTAAAATTTGCTGTACACTCCAGCCTGGGTGACAGAGCTTATATGTATCAAATCAAATATTTCTAATATATCAAAATAAAATATTATGAAAACTGGAGGGGGTAAAGATTCCTGGCTAGAATTCTGAGTAAAAATCATTATTTAATACTTAACTATCTTTGTAGGTTTCGATAGTTACAAATTTGTTTTTAAGGAAGACAAGTTATAGCACCATGACATATTTGTCAGAGAAAACATACTTGTTCATTAACTGGTTCACTGGAATTTGGGATAAAATTTCTATCGTAGAATATGAAATGAAGAATGTCAGCCAGCATCCTAGATGTTACCCTGGAAGACACTGAACATAAGTATTTCTGTTAGAATGGAAACTAGTGTGTATTTCATGGGAAGTTCATCTTTAAGTGAATGTGTCTTTTCTGTGTCCTAACTCTTAATTGATGGGATTTCACGTATATTTTATGTTTTAGGTTCAGCTGTCTGAATACCTTTTCAGATAACTAAAACTTGACCACATTGTCCCATCACTGTTTTCCTGGTATCTAACCATGCAGAGGAGGTCAAGAGGGATTAATATTGGACTTCTTCTGCTCCTTTCCCAAATCTTCCATGTTGGGATCAACAATATTCCACCTGTCACCCTAGCAACTTTGGCTCTCAACATCTGGTTCTTCTTGAATCCTCTGAAGCCGTTGATTAACTCCTGCCTTAGCGTGGAGAAGTGTTACCAGCAAAGAGACTGGCAGCGTTTACTGCTTTCTCCTCTTCACCATGCTGATGATTGGCATTTGTATTTCAATATGGCATCCATGCTCTGGAAAGGAATAAATCTGGAAAGAAGACTGGGAAGTAGATGGTTTGCCTACATTATCTCCACATTTTCCCTACTCACTGGAGTGGTGTACCTGCTCTTGCAGTTTGCTGTTGCCGAATTCATGGATGAACCTGACTTCAGAAGGAGCTGTGCTGTAGGTTTCTCAGGTAAGGCAGACTAATTTCTGAGGCAGCATGCATAAAACCAGTGAGGGAAGTGTGAATGCTATCATTTTATGAAGTGTTCCCAGTAGGTGAGGGGACTAAATTCTGAGTGACTAAGGTCTGCTGGGGTGTGTGTTGAAAAGGAGACTGATTAGAGCCTAGCAGAAACTACTTTTTTGCTATTCCATGTTATGCCACATCATCCACTCTTGGACAGTCTGGACTAGGTCCTGCTAGTATATGGTTTTGTAGGAGATGTAGTGCTGGAAACAAACACCAGCACTGTCATGATAGGGCCACAGAGCAACCCACAGGTGTGTTTGTAATAGGGAGTTCTCAAAAAAGATGAATGTGCCTGTGGAACAGATTCACTGTGCACTGGTTACTAACTCGTCTGCATGTGGTGAGACAGAACACACTCAACGGCAACTAGTTATGTGAAGCAGATTTATTACAGGTAGGCAGTAAGGGACAATAGGAGCCTAGGATTCATTGTGAGTTCGTTCTTCAAGGCTCAGAAAGCCGCCAGGGTAGAAGGAATCTTGACTGTGCATGCCCTCCTGGCACTGCAGGATGAGGGTCCCCTTTTGGCAGCCAGTTACAAACCTGAGGATCACCTGAATCATAGGACAAAGTGATTTTTTGAAGGACATCTGTTGTAGGAGTGGACTAAGCTGTTGCAGGCAGCTCTCTCTTTGTATCAGGTTGTTGCATTTCTAGCACATTCCACAGCTATTCTTGAGAAATACACCTGAGAAGAGGGGAGAACTGGTAGGTCCAAGGCCACCTGAAGAACTGACTTGCACATACCCCTCAATAACTTCATTAAAATTAATATGCCACACCCTGCCATGGCATGCTCGCCACGTTTGAGAAACCAGGATAGTTTACTCTGCATAACTCATCCTGTTGAACTCATGCAGCAGATCCTGAGGGAGATGGCATTGCTTGATTTTATGGATGAGAAAGCTTAGACGCAGAGATGCATGATTGCTAGCTCAAGGTTACACAGCTCCTAAATAGTAGAGCTGGGATTTGAACCCAGCATGACATTAACTATGATACATTGTCTCTTACCTTTCCTCCTCACTGGTTGTTTTTTTTCATTTATTTTATTTTATTTTATTTATTTTTTTTGAGTTGGAGTCTCACTCTGTCGCACAGACTGGAGTGCAGTGGCCACTCCCGGCCACCACAGCCTCGACCTGCTGGGCTCCGGTGATCCTTCCGCCTCAGCCTTCCGAGTAGCCAGAATTACAGGCGCGCGCTACCACGCCCAGCTGATTTTTTTGATTTATCATAGAGATGAGGTTTCACCTGCCCAGGCGGGTCTCGAACCGCGCGAGCTCAGGCAATCCACTCACCTCAGCCTCCCAAAGGCGTGGGAGTACAGGCTGAGCCATAGTTGTTTTTTTTAAATAGATATTTCATAGGATTGAAATTCCCATCAGGATTTAAATGAGATGTTCTAAATATTAGAATTTGAAAGGGAAGAGGCAAATGATCCGAAACAAGGAAATCTAATCCTTCCCTCTGATTCCCCTGCCATCCTTCCCCTTCCTTCCACGATGCATTCTTATGCATCAAATTGTGGGAGAAGAAAGAATATCTATCTGCCCTGCCTTCCATGTATATTTCCTTAGATGTTAGAAAAGACATGCATATTACTGGTATTTTTTGTTGAATTGAAATTCACATGCATAAAATTAACTATTTTAAAGTGTGCCATTCAGTGGCATTTAGTACCATTGCTAGTATGGTATTTCTATTTTATGTGTTACATACTTAGTAGCATACAAAGTCAGTATGAACTTCCATGTTAAGATCGTCAAAGAAATGATTGCCTGTAACGTTGTCTTTTTACTGAATGCTGGGTTATAAGGAAGAGAATATACTTTAAAGTAAAAAGTTGGATGTGACTAAATAATCATTTTTACTTTAATTAGTTTTCTTTGTAAATGTTGACTCTCCACATTTTGATGGTTGATATTTACATGCTCTTTATTCTCTTTTAGGAGTTTTATTTGCCTTGAAAGTTCTTAACAACTATTACTGCCCTGGAGGCTTTGTCAATGTTTTGGGCTTTCCTGTACCCAACAGATTTGCTTGTTGGGCTGAACTTGTGGCTATTCATTTATTTTCTCCAGGGTAAGTGTTTATTTACTCTTACAGAATAAAAATGAAGAACCTGATGTTTCGTGGAGAAAAATATTGCAATAATAATAAAATAACCAATTGTATTTTTTACAGTGATGTTTATTCTTTAACTATAGGACAGAATTGAGCTTAATGGTTATATATTTTTATTTTATTTTAAAGATGTAGGGTGAAATTCAGGATTGATATTGATATCGATATTGACCATTGATACAAATGGTCATTCTACAGGTAAAGTCTGGGCCCATTTTGGTCTCCTCTTCATCTGGTTTGAGATCAAGTAATCAAGTTACACTTACTGATTAAGCATGCCCCCGCCCGCCCCC
>NW_007246680.1:364999-407708 GCF_000164805.1 Carlito syrichta | reverse complement strand
CAGCAGTTTCCCATGACTGCCAATCCCTTATAGTATTATGGTAATTGTTCAGAGTCTGCTTATGAGTGAGAGCATGTGGTATTCAGTTCTTTGTTTCTGTGATAGATCACTGAGTATTATGGACTCTAAATCCATCCAAGTTGCTGTGAAGTTCATAATGTCCTTCTTTATGACTGTGTAATATTCAGTCATGTATATATACACTTTTTTATTCCAGTCTACTTTCGATGGGCAGCATGGTTGGTTCCATGTTTTTGCTATTGTGAATAATACTGCAATAAACATGCGTGTACGGGTATCTTTTTCATAGAGTGATTTGAGTTCCTCCAGGTATATTCCCAGAAGGAGGATTGCTGGGTTGTACGGAAGGTTAATTTTTAGATCTCTTAGAAATTGCCACACTGTTTACCACAGAGGTTGTACTAGTTTACACTCCCACCAGCAATAGAGAAGTGTTCCCTTTTCCCTGCATCCTCCCCAGCATCTGTTGTTTTTTGAGTTATTGATGATGGCCATCCTGACCGAAGTTAGGTGGTATCTCAGTGTAATTTTTAATTTGATTTTTCTTTGATGATTAGTGAGGCTGAGCATTTTTTCATGTATTTGTTGGCTCCTTATATGTCTTCTTTTGAGAAGTATCTATTCATATCTTTTGCCCACTTTTTAATAGGGCTGTTTGTTTTTTTCCTTTTGGCACATTTAAGTTCCTTGTAGATCCTGGATGTTAGGCCTTTTTCAGATTTACATTTGGCAAATATTTTTTCCCATTATTTGGGCTGTCTCCTGCTCTTTTGATGATTTATTTTGCTTTGCAGAAGCTTTTCAGTTTGATGAGGCCCCACTTGTCTATCTTATCTCTTATGGCATGGGGATTTGGGGCTTTAATAAGGAGTTGTTTGCCAGTTCCAATTTCCATAAGGATGTCTCCTGCATTTTCTAAGGTCCTTATAATTTGATGTTTTATGTTTAGGTCTTTGATCCATTTCGAGTTGATTTTTGTGAATGGTGATAGGAAAAGGTTTTATTTTAATCTTCTGCATGTGGTCAGCCAATTTTCCCAGCACCATTTACCGAATAAGTTCTCCTCTCCCCAGTGGTTCTTAGTGGAGGTTTTGTCACAGATGAGTTGAAAAATTGAGGTTTTGCTTGAAGAATCTCTCTCTTGTTCCATTGGTCTATATGCCTGTTCTTGTACCAATACCAGGCTGTTTTGATTATTGTAGCTCTATAATAAAGTTTAAAGTCTGGAAGTGTAATACCTCCCACTTTGTTTCTTTTACTGAGTATTGTTTTGGCTATTTGTGGTGGTTTATTTCCATATGAATGTGTGTATTGTCATTTCCAGGTCTGAGAAGAATGATGTTGGTAATTTAATGGGTATTGCATTAAATCTGTAGATTGCCTTGGGTGGGGTGGACATCTTAACAATATTAATTCTTCCAATCCTTGAGCATGGAATATTTTTCCTTTTTTTTGTGTCATCTTTGATTTCTTTGAACAGTGTTTTGTAGTTTTCACTGTAAACGTCTTTCACATCTCTGGTTAGGAAGATGCTGCGGTATTTCTTTCTTTCTTTCTTTCTTTTTTTTTCGCTATTGTGAATGGGTTCATGCTTTTTATTTTGTTCTCTGCCTGTTTTTTATTGGTGTGTAAGAATGCGACTGTCTTTTGCATGTTAATTTTGTATCCTGTGACTTTGCCAATGTTCTTTATCAGTGCAAGAAGGTCTTTGAAGATTCTCTTGGATTTCCAAGGTATAGAATTATATCATCAGCAAGGAGTGATAACTTGACTTCCTCTTTTCCTATTTGGATGCCCTGATTTCCCTCTCTTATCTGATTGCTTTAGATAGGACTTCTGACACTATGTTGAACAGGAGGGTTAAATGTAGGCAGCATTATCTTGTTCTGGCTTTCAGGGGAAATGCTTTCAATTTCTGTTCATTTAGCAATATGTTGGCTGTGAGTTTATCATAGACGGCTCTTACTATTTTGAGGTATATTCACTCTATACTTAGGTGTTCAAGGGTTTTTATCAAGAAGCAATGCTGGATTTTATTGAATTTTTTTTGTGTCCAGTGATATAACTATTTGATTCCTATTTTTACATCTGTTAATTTATTTAATTACATTTATGGTCTTGTGAATGTTGAAGCAGACCTGTATCCATGGAGTGAAGCCTACTTGTTTATAGTGAATGATTTTTGAGATGTATTGTTAGATCTGATTTGCTAGAATCTTGTTTTTTTGCGTCTATGTTCATCAGGGATATTGACCTGTTTTCTCTTTCTTTGTTGGATCTTTACCTGGTTTGGGTATCAGTATGATTTTAGCTTTATAAAATGATTAGGGGAGTATGCCGTCTTTTTTGGTTGCTTAGAATACTTTCAGTAGGATTGGTATCAGTTCCTCCTTGTATGTTTTGTAGAGCTCTTCTGGAAAGCTATTTGATCCAGGAGGTTTTTTTGCAGGTAGTTTTCTCATGACAGAGTCAATTTCCTGAGTTGTTATTGGTCTATTTAATGTCTCAATTTCTTCTCATTTCAACCTTGGGAGGTTATGGGATGTCAGAAAGCCCTCTACTTCATTAGGTTTTTGAGTTTGTTTTCATTCTTCAATAAACACACAACCAACATATTGCTAAATGGACAGAAATTGAAAGCATTTCCCCTGAAAACCAGAACAAGATAAGAGTACCCACTTTTACCTCTCCTGTTCAACATAGTGTTGGAAGTTTTACCTAGAGCAATCAGACAGGAGAAGGAAATCAGGGGCATCTAAATAGGAAAAGAGGAAGTGAAGTATTGCTCTCTGCTGACAATCTGATTCTATACCTTGAAAACCCAAGAGAATCTGTCAAAAACCTTCTTGAGCTGATAACGAACTTTGGCAGTCTCAGGGTACAAAATCAACATGCAAAAGACATTCAGGGTCAGGCACGGTGGCTCAGCCTGTAATCTTTGGGAGGCTGAGGTAAGTGGATTGCCTGAGCCCACGGGTTTGAGACAAGTCTGGGCAACTTGGCGAGACCTCGTCTCTACAATAAATAAAAAATTAGCCAGGCATGGTAGTCTGTGCCTGTAGTTCCAGCTACTTGAAAGGCTGAGACAGAAGGGTCACCGGAGCCCAGCAGGTCGACGCTGGGATGTCCGTGAGTATGCATAGCACTCCAACCTGGGCAGCAGAGTGAGACTCTAGCTCAAAAAAAAAGGACATTCAGGTGTGCATAGTTATTTTGTCTGCTATAAAGCAAGTTCTGCTTTCTTTTGTGTTCTGTTTGCCTGAAAATTTTTTTCCATCCTCTAACTTTGAGTCTAGGAGTGTCCATTTTGCTGAGATGAGTCTCCTGATGACAGCATATTGTTGCATCATTTTAAAAAAAATCCAGTTCATTCTATGTCTTTTCTATAGTGCATTTAGTCCATTTATGTTCAGGCTAATTGAGATGTGAGAGTTTATCCCAATCGTTTGAGGCTGATTTTCTTTTGAGTTTTGAGTTGATATACATGTGTGTTTTCAACTTTTTTCCTGCATTCTTGGGAAGAGCATGGTCATTCTTTTTTCTTCTGTGCTTAATACTTTCTTAAGTGTCTTTTGTAGAAATAGTCTAGATGCAGCATGAACTCTTAGGGATTGAATGTCTGGGAACGTTTTTAATTCTCCATTGCTGATGAAGCTTACCTTAATTGGGTAGGAAATTCTTGATTGGATTTGTTTGTCTTGGAGAACTTTGAAGATTGAACTCCAGTCTCTTCTAGCCTGTAGTGTTTCTGTAGATAAGTCTGCTGCTATTATAATTGGTCTTTCCCAGTAGGTAGTCTGGCCACCTTTCTGTCTCTCTGCCTTTAGGATTTTTTCTTCTATACTTTGTGTAAGCGAGTTACTATATGTCTAGGAGTTAGTCTTTTCATTTGTTGCCTTGCAGGGGTTCTCTGAATCTCTTATGCTTGAATAGTCATATCTCTGATCAGATAAAGGAAGTTTCCTTGGATAATTTCATGGAATGTTTGTTTTATGGTGGTCTCTGTCTCTCTGTCTGCCTCAGGAATGCCAGGTAGGTGTTGGTTAGGCTTCTTGATATAATCACACATCTCTTGGAGCCTTTGTTCCATCTTCTTAAGCTTCTTTTCTATGTTTTTTACCAGTTTGGGTTAGTTCCATATTTTGGTCCTAAGCTCTGAGATTCTTTCTTCGCATGGTTACTTCTGCTTTCTATGCTTGTGAGTTTGTATTTATTTCATTTCCTATATTCTGTATTTCAGTTTATCTCAGTTATTCTTTATCTCAGTTATCAACTGCTTCATTCTTTCCTCTTGTCTCTCCTCATTTGTATTCATTCTCTATTAATATCTTGTTATCTGGGCTTGTGGTTTGAGACCAGTCATTCCAGGGGCTCATCATCTCTTCATTGTTTATATTCCAAAGTCTGTATTCTCAGGTGCTGTCTTTCCAGGAGTCTGGATGGTACCTTTGTTCTTCTTTTGGTTCTTCTTCATCTGTGATGGTTTTCCTCCTCCTATTTGCCCCCTCTTTAATTCCACTGCTGAGTGATAGAGGGAATAACTTTCACTTCTGTTTGCTCATTTCCCTATTCTTCCTTATATAGATCCTCTAGATTTGTTCAGTTTTGAAGCTGGACTGGGGTTGGGGGCTGTCTTTTTGCAGTTTTGAGTTCTGGCTAAGATATGATGGAGAGCTATTGCTCAGAAGCTATCTGCTAAACAGAGTACCTGCTGACTGGTGTGTGGGCCCCCGGAACCCACTGCCCACCACCTTACAATCTGTCCAGGCAGTGAGACCGTATATATGCCTCCTGAAAGCAAAATGAGATAAGAAAAAGGAAAAGAATGGAGAAAAAAAGAAGGGAGATGAAAGGGAGATGAAGAGAAAGAAGGAAAAGGTAAACAGACACACAAACGAACAGATAAACAGTTAATGAAAACAAAACCAAAAACCAAACAATAACAACAACAAAAATTGAGGATACATTCTTCCTCAAATATACCCATATGAAGAAAAAAGAGGGAGAAGTAGGGGCAGGTCAAATCAGAGGACTCTTACAAAAGGGTATGTGTGGAGAGAGCAGAGAGTAAAATTTTTTAAAAAATTATCCCTCTTGTGGCCATTTCTGGAACTTCAAGTTTCCTTTTTTTTTTTTTTTTTTAAACTGGTGTGAGTCAGGCTTGGTGGCTCAGCCTGTAATCTTGTGCCTTTGGGAGGCTGAGGTGAGTGGATTGCCTGAGCCCGCGGGTTCAAGACCCGCCTGGGCAACTTGGCAAGACCTCATTTCTACAGTAAATCAAAAAATCAACTGGGCGTGGTAGCGCGTTCCTGTAGTTCCAGCTACTTGGAAGGCTGAGGCAGAAGGATCGCCGGAGCCCAGTAGGTCGAGGCTGTGGTGGCCGGGAGCTGCCACTGCACTCCAGTCTGGGCGACAGAGTGAGGCTCCAACTCAAAAATAAAAAATAATAAATAAATAAATAAATAAATAAATAAACTGGTGTGACCCCCAGCTGCTGCATTTGGCAATGATAAGGAGTGGGTTCCAGTCTCTAGCTCCTGCCCCTTGGCCTCAGCCCCCTCCTTTCTCCTCTTAGCCTGCAGACCAGTGGGACTTCTCTCCGTGTGTCTGATGCCCCACAGACTGCTGGGAGAAGAAGGGTGACTCCAGTACTCACCCCCAACTCACCACTGCTAGGTCTCTCACTTGGTCTGCACATGTCTGTGCTTGATCCATTGTGGGGGTGGGGCTTCTTTCTCTGCAGTATTGTGTACTTGGAGTATTCTCACTGGGCACATGATGGTGATCTGAAAAGGGTGCAGAGATCACTGGATGCAGGCTGCCCAGAATTCTGGTAGCTGGAGAAGGTCCTTGCTGGACTCAGGATAGCCACCTTCTTATCCGCTGAAGGGGCTCAGCTTCAGATCTCTTCCCTGCGTCTTCTCCGCTGTCCCCACTGTCAGTGCCCAACCATTGCTGCAGGTTGTAGTGTGAGCCACGTGCCAGGTTTCAAGAGGCTGCTGATCTCTGCTGTCTTTTCTTGAGAGCTGCCCCGGGAATGGTGGCTCCTTCTTTGCACTGGTGGGTGCCAAATTAAGGGAGCTTAATGGTTTTAATGTCAGATATTCCTGGGTTTGAATCCTGTAAACTATTGAGCTATGTAATTTTGGGGTGCTTGTCATATCTGAGTTGCGGTTTCTTTTACTTTTTCCCTTTTTTATTTTAGGTTCAGGGGGCACATGCATATCTGTAACATGGACACATTGTGTAGTATAGTGGTGGGGATTGGATCTCAGGTGGCCCATTCTGCAGATAGTAAACACTGTACCCAATGGATAATTTCAAACCCTAATCTCCCTCCCTACCTTCCCCCTTATTGGTGTCCCCAGTGTCTATTATTTCAATCTTGTAGTCATTTATCTCTTGCATATGAGTGAGAACATGTGGTATTTGGTTTTCTGTTTCTGAGTCAGTTCACTTAGGATGATGATCTCCAGCTCCAATCATGTTGCTGCAAGGGACATAATTTAATTCTTTCTTATTACTGCATAGTATTCCATGGTGTATTTATATATACCACATTTTCTTTATCTAGCGAATTGTTGGTGGCCACTTAGGTTGGTTCCATGATTTTGCTATTGTGGACAGTGCTGTAATGAGCAAGCAATCCCTAGTAGTGGGATTGCTGGGTCAAATGGTAATTCAGTTTTTCATTCTTTGAGAAATCACCATACTGTTTTTCATAGCAGTTGAACTAGTTTGCAATCCCACCAACAATGAATGAGCTTTCCCTTTCTCTGCAACCACACCAACATCTGTTGTTCTTTGCCTTACCCATAGTAGCCATTCTGACTGATATGAGGTGATAATCGCATTGTGGCTTTATTTAGATTTCTCTGATGATTAGGGATATTGAGAATTTTCTCATAGGTTTGTTGGCCACTTATGTGTCTTTGAGAAGTGTTTCTTCATGTCTTTTGCCCACTTTTTGATAGGGTTATTTGTTTGTGTGTGTGTGTTGAGTTGTTTGAATTCCTTGCAGATTCTGGGTATTTGCCTTTTGTCTGAGGTGTAATTTGCAAATATTTTCTCCCGTTCGGCAGGTTTTCAGTTCACTCTGTTGGTTATTTCTTTTGCTGTGCAGAAGCTTTTTAGTCTAATTAAGTCTCATTTGTCTATGTTTGTTTTTGTTGCGGTTGCTTTTGGGTCTTTGTCATAAATTCTTTCATCCATCCTGAAGACTTTAATCCATCTTGAGTCAATTGTTTTATGTGAGGGGGGAACCCCCAAAAAACTGCAATTGTCTTTTGGAGAGTGAGCCCCTTGTATTACACTCTGAATTTGTTCTCCAGAGAAAATGGTTAAGCAAAGTTTTTATCTGGAAACTTTGAGAACATTGCATCATGATTTGTACAAAAAATATCCTGAGTTGTGGCAAACAGGTGACTGAACACACTGTGCAGTGTGTTCAGCAATTTTTGACCAAAAGTGACATGATCCGCGTGCCCCACCCTCCCTCTTCACCCAATCTCACCCTGAGCAAATTTTTTTCATTTCCCTGGTTAAAAAGGGTCCTCAAAGGGAAATGTTTTGCTGATGTGGAAGTGGTGAAACAAAAAATGGCAGAAGCACTAAAAGGCATCAAAATTGATGAGTTCAAAAACTGTTTTGAGCTGGGCTCGGTGGCTCAGCCTGTACTCCCACGCCTTTGGGAGGCTGAGGTGAGTGGATTGCCTGAGCCCGCGGGTTCACCTGGGCAGCGAGACCTCATCTCTACAATAAATCAAAAAATCAGCTGGGCGTGGTAGCACATGCCTGTAATTCCGGCTACTTGGAAGGCTGAGGCGGAAGGATCACCAGAGCCCAGCAGGTCGAGGCTGCGGTGGCCGGGAGCAGCCTCTGAACTCCAGTCTGGGCGACAGAGTGAGACTCCAACTCAAAAAAAAAACAAAACTGTTTTGAACAGTGGAAAAAGCATGTTGATAGGTATATTGCATGAAACAGAGTACTTTGAAGGTGACTGAACTTTAAATGTGTAAGAATAAATGCACAACTTTTTTATAAATAAAGTCCAGGGTTTTTTTAGTTCCTCCTTGTACGGTGAGAGATAGGAGTCCAATTTCATTCTTCTGCATATTGCAGACCAATTTTCCAGTGCAGTTTATTGAATAAGGTATCTTTTCCCTATTGCTTATTTTTTGTCTGTTTTGTCAAAGATCAGGTCTAAGCAAGAAGAGCAATTGCAGAGGCATCACACTGCCTGACTTAAGATTGTACTATAAGGCTGTGGTAACTAAAACAGCATGGTACTGGTACAAGAAAAGACAGATGAATGGAACAGAATAGAGAATCCAGACGTAAAACCACATTCCTATATCCTCACTCTTCAAGTAGGAATAGAAAACCTAAAATGCAGATTTAAGGATCAATACTCATAGGGCAATCGGTTAGTTAATTCTAATAACAATAATCCAAATAGGCACATAGAAACCACATGATTATAAAAGATTTTTAAAAATCCCACAAAGTATGTTGCTCTAATGCTTTTAAGCCATTTTAGCTGTACATTGTCTTATAATAGCACTTTTTAAGTAAAAGGTTTTACTCGGAACCCAAGATGTAAAGTGTATTGACTGAACTATTTTGGGTGGAGAGGAAGCATAAGACCATTTCTTCACCATATTCCTGTGTTGCTGTGGCTGTCTCAGAGGCACCTCCACAAAATCCTAGGGCTCCAAGAGTGTCGTTTCAGTACTACTGATCTAGATGAATCTTTTTCTTTATGGATAAGGGTATGGAAATTCTGGAGATTGAGGGACTCATCAAACAACTTGCAGTAGACACCAGACTAGTGAGGCTTTAGGCCTCTTGACTCCAGCTCTGGTGGGAGCTTCTGCCCATTGATGCTGCAGTTTCCTTCTTTGGTTCCTTTCCCTGCGATTTGTTTAGAAAAAGGAGGATGAATTGTGTTACTTTTCCAACTCTTCCACCAGCTTCACTTCCCTTAATTTATATTATGCTACTGGAAATGCATGGTTTGTTTATTTTTACTTCCAGGGACCTGGATACTAGAGAAGGGAGAGATTCAGGAAGATTCAGAAAGAAAGAGTATTTTTTTTCTGTTCTTTTTAGACAGAAGTTTTAATTTTGGTTTTGATGTGTGACTGTGTTAGGTGTTGTACCTCAGTTGAGAATATTCTCATTGGGTTGTGTGTGTTTAATGTGAATTTCTTATCATGGGCAGCCATTGGCAGCTGGCCTATAAATGGCAGTGATGTGGTCCCTGAGCCACGCTCATTTACAATTGTATTACTACTTGTGACAGTTCAACGAAGAAAGCCTAGCAAAATCTTCAAAGTTTACTTTGAAAAAGGGTCCAGTAATGTCTGTCCCTTATCTGAGCAGCCCTCCCTCTACCTTGTCACTCACTGCTTCCCTGACTTGCTTGATGTGACTTGGTTCTCTATGTAGATGATAGGTTCTTGTATGTGACTGGCAATACCCGACATTCATATGAAAATCACTCCCTCTGGTACTTGAACTGTTATCCTGTGATGAATCCATTGAATAAGAGTGCATTTAATATTCTCATGCAGCTATTTCTGAAGAGCTCATCGAGCATTTTATTTTTTTAGGGTCCTCCCCCTTTGTATGGAAACGGCATGGTTGTATTTTTCTGTAATATGCTTATTCTGTGTGGAGAGAACTGTTATTCTGAGCCTGGGAATTAAATGAAATTTCCTGTCTTTGAAGTTTAAAAGAATGAGTCTTTTGCTTTTTAAAATTTGACCGCTTTGAATGATAAACTTCTAATGTCCAAGCTTCTGTTTATGCATGAGTCCACATAAAGACTGAGCTAAACACTTGTCCAGGAAACCTAAGCGGCCCATGCTTCTTTGAGATGGATCTTAGAAGAATGGCTGAAACTGGAGCTCTCTTTGCTCTGCATTGTTACTCTCCTGGTGGTTGTCAATTAGAATTTTCATTAGGAAAACACTGTAAATCTTTAGAACAAAGCCTGCTTTATTGCAGGACTATATGGGCCGCCCTTTGGGAGGAAAAAAAATCTGCCAAAGCAAACATTTGGTGGACTTCTGTATTTTATGAAAGCCATGGAATTAGTACTTTCCCCCAGTTACAGAGTTTTATGAAGGAAAGCCACTTCAAATAGGCAGCATTGTGAGGGATGTGAGGGGTGTGAACATGACCACCAGAGTGAAGTAGTCACTATTTACGTGGTGCTTTTACTTTTCACAGTCTTATTTCAGTAGTTGTTCTTCCTCATACCCATCTTTCTATTTCCTTTATGTCCTGGGACCCTGGCAGGTGATAGCATCTGAAGAGGTGCTCCTGCCCCTCAGGTGGCCCAGGAGTGAGGTGTACAGGGCACTTCAAGAGGTTCCTCCATTGACTGGGCTCTTCCTTCTTCCCACCTCCCACCCGTACCAAGATTCTGTTGATGGAAGGAAGAGGGAATCTGATGCCAAGTTTTACTTTCAAGTCCAAATTATGAACCTCTACATTTTCCTATGTGAACTTTACGCTTTCTAGGCAGAAGAGTAAAGTTCAGAGGCATCACCCAGCATAAGACAGCCATTCTGAGGCCATGCTAGAGGACAGTGGTCAAGTACGAGGGGACCAGGGCTGACATAATAGCCATGGGACCTCAGACAAATCATACAGCTTCTCTGAGCCTCATTTTCCTCATCTGTAAAATGGGAATATTACTGCCTTGTCTATTTAATAAATCAGATTTAAGGAGTCATATGAATTACCTTTTTGTAAACGATAAAAAAGTACTTAACTCTTCATTTTTATTTATGAAACAAATCACTAGAAGTGTCCATTATTCCTGAAAGGAGTCACACCTAATTTCTTTTTTTTCCCTAAAATTAATAAAATCAATCAGCTGTTACTTCATTTTGTTAGCTTAAGTTCTACTCCCCATCCTCCATTGCTTTTTTGGTTTTTTTTCATCCTGGATGACACTTAGTAGTCTAAAATGCCTGTATGTCACTCATAAGCACTAATCAAGTAGGCTATGCCTGCATTTGGACCCTGGGAGACTACAGGTGACCCTTGAACAACTTGAAGATTAACTGCTCCGTAGTCTAAAATCTGTGTATAACTTCTGATTCCCCAGAAACTGAACTACTACTAGCCTACTATTGCCTTATTGATAATATATACAGTTGATTAACACATTTTTGTATATTATGTTCTGTATTCTTACAGTAAGTTAGAGAAAAGAACATTACTGAGATAATCATAAGAAAGAAAATATAGTTTCTGTTTATTAAATGGAACGGACTCATCATAATCATAAAGGCTTTTATTCTCATTGTCTTCACATTGAGAAGGAGGAGTTGGTCTTACTGTCTCAGGGTGGCAGAGGTGTAAGAAATTCTGCGTATAGGCCGGACGCAGTGGCTCAAGCCTGTAATCCCAGCACTTTGGGAGGCCAAGGTGAGAGGATTGCCTGAGTACAGGGGTTTGAGACCAGCCTGGGCAACTTAGTGAGACCTCGTCTCTACAATAAATAAAAAAAAAAATTAGCCTAGCTACCTGGAAGGCTGAGGCAGAAGGATCGCCTGAGCCCAGCAGGTCACAGCTATGGTGGCTGTGAGCGTGCCACTGCACCTAGCCTGGGCAACAGAGTGAGACTCCAACTCAAAAAATAAATAAAAGAAAGAAAGAAAGGAAAAGAAAAAGAAAAATTGCATATAAATTGACCTATTTGTAGTTTAAACCCATTTGTTCAAGAATCAACTGTATTTGGTATAAGTGGCAACTGAGAACATTACCCCCTAGCTTTGGATACTGCTTCATTGCTAATGTTTGACCAGAGTAATTACTTTGATCCTACTAAAAATCTTTTGGTTAGATTGATTAAATGAGAGAAAAGTATATTTAATGTTTTCTACTTGTTTCAATTTATTTATTTGTTTTTGAGTCGGGTTCTCACTCTGTAACCTAGGCTGGCGTGCAATGGCACGATCTCTGCTTACCACAGCCTCAACATTCTGGGCTCAGATCAGGTGATCCTTCCACCTCTCTCCAGAGTAGCTGGGACTACAGACGCCAGGCTAAATTTTTTTTTTTTTTTTTTGTAGAGCCGAGATCTCACTTAGGCTAGTCTCAAAATCTTGGGCTCAAGCAAATCTCCTGCCTCAGCTTCCCAAAGTTCCTGAATTACAAGTATGAGCTACCATGCCTGGCCTCAATTTTTTAATTATAAAAATTTTCAAGCATAAGCAAGTGTTGATGAACCATCTGAAAGTTATAAACATTATGAATTCACCCCTGAAAACTTCAGCATGCACCTCTTAAAAATAGAGATAGTCTTTTGTATAACAACATAGCTATTATTATGCTACAGAAAATTAACAGTAATTCCTTAATGTTGTTTAGCAATCATTCCATTCAAATTTTTCTAGTGCTCAAGTGTCTTTTATAACTCTCTTTGGGGTGGGGGAGGATCAAGATCCAAATCACATATTGCCTTGATTATTATATTTCTGCATTCTCTTTTTGCAAGAATACTTCATAGAGGTGATGCTATACTCTCCATATTGCATCACATTAGGAAAGATAGTCCCTCTTTTAGGGATTATAAGTTTTTTCACTTGGTAAAGTAGTTTCCGTTGTAAGGGCACATTTATCTCATTGCAATTAGCAAGTAATATATGAGGTGACACTTGGACATCATACAGATAGCTTATTCCCAGTAACTTTCAACTTCTGGTTTCATTATAATCAGTGATGATCCTTGTTTGAATTGGTTATCTCAGGGGGAATTATGATGGATGACTTTCTGATTCTTTTATTCCTTTTAAATTTATTAGATATGTTAATTTAGAGTCGGGGTTAAGACACCATGACAAGGAATTGAGGAACATGATTTTTATGTCAAGGACAAACCTTAGTTTTAGGGACTTCAAGCTTATTTGATTTTGTGGGTCCTCTTTGAGAAAAAGTACAAAATTACAAAGAAAAGTAACAATTTTAAATTTACAATTTATAAATTTTTAGGAGCTGACAAATACTATAAACATTATAAAATCCATAAAATATGATATACTGCTAATTTCCTGGTATACCTCTATAATATTTTCCCCACAGATTTTGCTGTATGCTTTTTTATCTTTTCTTCACATGAAAATAATTTGTCAATAGCATCTCCATAGAGAGAATATCATGGTGGATCAAAATTAGTTTTTTATTATTATGAGTTTAGAAGAGTTTTTTTTACAATTATACAAATTGTTAGAATCGGCTACTTTGGGAAAGTCTCCATTAAGATGTTTTCACATGCTAGCTATAAAATTTCAGTGCTTTCCAAGTTTCTTTGTGAAATGACCAATATCAAATGTTATTTGAATTGAATTGAGTGTTGTCATTGCTCTTTAGTGGCATAGTAGAAGATTTATGTTTTCTTCACTGATATCAGTACTTTGTGCTGAATCAGCAAGTAACTTCAGTGCTTTATTAACGTTATGTTTCACTCCTCTTCATTAATACTATTACCAGAAGTCCAAAATCCTATTAATTTCTTCTGTGTACGGTTTTTTTTATGCGACTTACATATAATAATAGGAATTCTAATAAAGTTTATTTTGCATGAGTCTCCAAAAAGAAAAGGAAAATGATGTATTTATAATTGCATATACTGAATTATCACATATATATATATTCCTGATAGGGAAAAACTTTTGTTTAATTTCATTTTTGACTATATATGAATGAGAACAGAATCATGCTTTTATAGTTTTACATGCTTGGTGATTGGAAGAATCTTCCAGACACTGGGTCCTGACTCCAGCATGACGACTATACTGCCACAGTTGGCTTTCCACAGGACACTTGAGAGTTCTGCGTGACTGCTGTTTTTATGTCTCTTGTTACTGTCTGTGTTAAGGATGCACAGTGAACATAAAGAGTTCTTCTGGAAGCCATTTCTGCACTGTAAAGACTAGCAGTGACTCAACTATGCACAGAAATGACCGCAAACCACATAAACATACTCTACTGAACCCAAACTGCATGTATCCTCAATAAACTTCCCTTTAGCTGGTTTCTAGAAAATGTTTGTGGCCACTCCAGTGACATATGACATGGGAGGAAGTGTGACAGAGGGGAAGTTGGAATGGAAGGAGACGGCAGTTTTAACTGATTGTGGTTAAGATAGCTCACTTTCACAAGTTTTTCAAAAACATATGACCATATGAACACATTGCTGGGACCCCTCCCATGGCCCTGCAGGAGCCAGGCAAATGAGAGACCTGATGCCTCACAAGCTTCTCGGCAAATCTACATGAGATTCTGGGGTGTCACAGTGATGTTTATGGGGAACGGAAAGAAATGGAGCTGTGAAGAGGCCTGTAGACTAAGGGATAATGGAGGAATTAAGAGATAGCGGGTTTGGTCAAGTTTGAAAACAGAGAGAGCTGCGAGAACAGGCCTTGGTAGTGAGGGGAGAGGATGTTGGAGTTTGTTTTACTGGTGGCGTGGCCCAGAGCATGTCTCTTCAGGTCTGTGAAGAGAAAGTCACTGGAGTCAAGGAGATGTGTAGACATTTTGAGTGTAAATAGTTTGGATGGCTTATCTTCATCGACAGTGGAATTACCCAGGATCATTGTAAGAGGTAGGGTGGGGATGATGACTGTCTCCATAGATGTTGGAAAATGGTATTAGAGGCAGATAGTAGACAGCATATGTATTAGTTTCTTATTGCTGCTGTAACAAATTACCACAAACTTGGTGGCTTAAAATGGCACAGATTTCTTCTCACAGTTTTGGAAGTTGAAAGTCCAAAATCAGTTCCACTGGACTGAAATAAGGTGCTGACAGGGCGGTGCTCCCTCTGGAGGCTCTAAGGGAGAATCTGTTCCTTACATCTTGCAGCTCTTGTGGCTGCTGGCGTGCCTTAGCTTGTGGCCACATCACTTCAGTCTCTGCATCCAAAGTCACATTGTCTTCTTCTTTTTTCCATCTGTATCAAATATCCCCCTGCCTGTCTCTTATAAGGACTCTTGTGATTGCATTTAGGAGTCACCCTGGTAATCCAGGATTATCTTATTTCAATATCCTTAACTCAGTCATACTTGTTAGTCCTTAACTTAATCATACTTGCTAAGTCCTTGCCATGTAAGGTTACATTCACCAGTTCTAGGAATTAGGATGTTGCTATCATTATTCGTTCTATTACAGCATCAAAGAGAAGTAAGAAAGTGGTGAAGACTCAGTCTCAGAATGCCAGCCACATGTCTCTGGGCCTTTGCATGTACAGCCCTTCCCTCTACCTGGCGTGCCTTTTATTCTTTTCTCCTATTGGGTTCCTGGTTATTCAAAACCCAAGACAAAGAATACTTAGTCTGCACTGCTTTCCATGATTCCTGCATGCAGAATTAGCTACTTCTTTGCTTTTATTGTGTTTGTAGATTTCTCTACCATAAGCACTTTCTTCATCATAATTTATCTGTATTTTTCACTTCCTTTCTAGGCTTTGAGCTTCTTATTGATCTTTGTATCTTAATCATCGCCTGACATGTAGTAGCACTCAGTAAATATTTGTGGCTTAATGGACAATGGACATAAGTTAAAGCATCAGTGAAAGGACTTGTCATTTTCATGGTTGCTTTTTGGCCTAAAATCTCTTGCTAGATTTCCTTATGACTTCTGTGAGGTATTTTCATTTTACTTTATTTTTTCAGTTATAAGATAGACTGATAGCTCATTGTTTTAGAACTCAATGTCTCACTCAAATGTAAGGATGTAGTATTGAGAAATTTTGAATTACATCTTGACTAAAAGGAGAATGTTTATTTTCTCCTGTGTCTGTGCTTTTAGGGTCCTTGTTAAATGTTGACCTAAATCAATATACTATTCCTCTTCCCCCGGGACTTCACAGTTGAGCAAAAAAAACCACTAACTGAAACAGAGCAGAAGGCAGAAATTTTAGTTAAATAAAGGTAGAGGAACAGGAAAGAAGAGAAATTAATTTTGATTTGAAGCACTAGGAGACTTTGCAGAGGAGGAGGCATATATCTTGTGTGTTCAGAAATAGTATGGCAGATAATGAGGTAGACTACTTGCAATGGGAACAGAACTAACAGATACAAGGAATCATGGCAAGTTTATGAACTAGCAAAGAATCTGTCTGCAGATACTAGGAGATAAAGCTAGTGGTGTTCCCTCAAATGTGTTCTTTCAAACACTAGTTCCTTGATGCCTCCTGGAGCAAGGTTCCCTTGTCAGTAAACTTCAGCTTATGTGGTGTTCTATGTTTCCACAAGACCACAGTGCACATGAACATGTGGAGGGTTCTGAAAAGTATTTCAGGAGAGAAATCAGGTCAACTAATTGTTTTTCCAAATTGATTTGATGACAGCACCCTTTGTTTTAGCACTAGCATGAAGCAATCTACAGAACAAGGGATTTTCAGAATAAATTTTGTAAGCACTGTGTTAGGATGAGGCCAAATCATAAGGGCCTTTGATAGTAAGTTAATAATTTTAGTCCCTGTTTGTAGTCAGAATGGACACATGACTTTGGTTTCTGAAGAGGAAAAGCCATGAATCTAATCTGTGGTTTAGGAGAGGAGGCCAGGAATAGTGTAAAGATTTGCTGTATTGGTGGCAAGGCTCTAGTTAGTCTGTTGACATAGACTAGAGAAGAAACTTACGACTAGAATTAGTGAAGTGACTGAGAGAATAGAAAATAAGCAAATATATGGGAGAAAGAGTCTCAAAGCCCACTTGACAGTTCATAGGCCATAATAGGAATGAGTGTCAAGTATTGGGAATTTTCTACCTGCCAAGCACCATTGTAAACTCTTTACATGTATTATCTCATGTCATCCTTATACCTACTTTGTGAAGGAGGAATTATTATTTCTACCACTAAAGAGATGAGGAAACAGAAACATAGACAGTTTTAAATAGCTTACAATAGTGATTCAAGTATCAGCTAGCACATGAGATAACCAGTATTTAAGCTTCAGCAATCAGGTCTCCAAATTCATACTCTATACCAATGGTTCTCAAAGTTTTAGTCATAAGACAAATTTAGTCTTGAAAATTATGGAGGACCCCCAAAAGTTTTGATTTATATAGATTATATCTATCAATATTTACCTTGACAATTAAAACTGAGGATAGAAAAATTAATATAATTCCTTGCAATTTATTTTAAATAACAATGGTAAGCTCTATATGTGTTTACATAAGTAATAGTTTTTATGAAAAATAAGTGTAGTTTCCAAAAATACAAAACAAAACCATGTGATGAATAGTAATAACATGTTTGTAGCACTTTTGATAACAGATTTCTGTATTTGCTTCTGCATTAATTTCTAGAGATATATCAATTTGGTTGAAAGTCAATTTGGTCTACATAGGTCTGAACTTGGAAAGAACATAAGGGAGTGTTTTAGTAACCTTTCAGATAATTGTGGATATTCTTCTTTGTATTACACCAGAACTTGGCAAGTAGTAGTTTCTTGAAGGTTAGTTTCAATGTGGAATCTGAAACCATATCAGTGAATCCTTCTATGTTCTATAACATTAAAATCCATTGATTTGTCTTGAACTCTGAGTGGATCTTTTCCCTATATATGATTTTCTAATATTATGCATTGGTTATTTGGAAATATTGGTTACTGATTTTGTACACTTTGTAAATATTAACAAACAATTATATAATATCAAAATATCATATTTGTTAATACCACCACTGATCTTATCAGAAGACTCTTTAAGTATTGTAAAGCTGTCAAGCTCACAGTGCCAGACATAAGTTTTCTAAAATTCTCATTTTCACTTGAATACCCAGATTTTATTGTTGGCAATAATCAATCATTAGTTTTTTGCTGTGAAACCTTGCTTTATTTTTTAGAAAATGTGTACAGGTCAGACAACCCCACAAGTGCTTTTCCTAGACACAAGCATCTTTCTTTGCTATATAGCTGAGGCAGTTTATGTATATGTCATATTTTATCATAGCATATATTAAAAAGATGTATACCCATACTGATGTTTAATAAAGTCAGGAGTTTTACTGCTTCATCAAGGATATACTTAAATAAAACTTGCATATTTTTAACCATTAATGTGTGACTGTGAAGAATACAGTGGCTATTGGTGCATTTGGGGGCTACTACCTCAATTCATTTGATTCATGCTAAGGCATCAGCTGTTGTACTCACCATTGCCTTTGTGCCATTAGAGCAAATGTCAAAACGGTAGCAAAGGCAGATGATGTCTTAATGTTGTTTTGAAAATAGTTTGACTTTATTGACTTTATAGTTTGACCTCTGGAAAGATCTTAGAGATATCCAGTGGCCCATGGATCACACTTTGAGAATCACTGCTCTAAATTCTGATGCTCCCTTCCTAGTCACTGGAAGATTTTTTGGCTTCCATGAAAAGAAAGATTCTAATGTGGAACCTGGACACATGGCGCCTTTTCCAAAGAGGCCTTATGTAGTCAGGGATAAGAGGGAGAGGGAAGCAGTAGAGTGTGTAAAATTATATATAACGACTGAAATTGCTAATTAGGTGCCATCAGTTTGAACTGTCTTAACTCTTTGTACAAAGGAGTATGACTCCTTGTCTCTTTTATAATTGTATTGACTATAAAATCTGTCTGTGTCCCATATGGGACAGAATTCCTTAGCCAGCATGAAATAATCATGCTACTTTGAGTTCTCTCCTTGCATGTGCTTATATTTTGTGATAAGATGCTTCTGGCATATTTGTCAAAAATACAACATAAAGTTCCTTCTTCCCCTGTGGTACTGAGATAGGGAACATAAGAGGACAGTGAGTTCAGTTTGGACTCATTATGTTGGAGGAGCCTATTGACATTCATATGGATCTAGCTACATAGTAGACTGTTGGGTCTTTGCCTCTGGAATTAGGAGTGAAGTTGGGAAATAGCAATTTTAAAGGTGACTGTACCAAAATCCCCTGTCCCATATGCTCTTTTGTAACTTTGCCACTCAGCCATTAAGAGGCAAAGTTCAGTTCACCTGCCCTCAAACCAGATGAGATTGTGACTCTTAACCAATAGAATCCAGTGTGAGAATCATATTCCTTCTGAGACAAGAATATCTTACACAACTTGTGACCCGAAACACTTATCCCTGGAGCCCACATAAGAATGCAACTTCCCTGATAACATCATGTTGTGAGGAGGAGGTCCAGGTGTCAGTGGCATCCAAGCCAGATATGTGAGTGTATAACCTATGGATATAGTCACCGAGCTCTTCCAATCTCAAGTTTTCCCCACTGAGGCTACGGACATCCATCATGGCGTACAGACTGACTGTTCCTTGCTACTTTTTCTGAATTCCTGACCAACAAAATATGTGAATCTAAGAAAATGATTTTGTGTTTTATACATTTGGGAAGATTTGATCTGATTATAAGTTGAATAAAAAGAGGAAAAGTAGAATAAGAGTGAAAAGGACAATGTTTGGGGAGCCGAGAAGAGAGTAGAGTGAAAAGAAAAAAAAAAGCAGAGGACAGTCTTAAGGACAAATCCTCACTGAGATGCTATATGATTATGAGTCATGATATCACCCACCAGGTGACAGGGCTTTAAAGCAATGGCTTTCAACTGTGAGTTCTAGTTCATTAGAGGGACTTGAAATCAATTTAGTGAGTCACGATTGGCAATCAAAAAAAAAAAAGAGAGAGATTAGTGTTGCATATAGAAAGGGTAAATATTATTTCAAAGAACATTGGTTTCAGCTATATTTGTATATGTACTGGGTCAAGTCAGTGATTTTTTATGTGGGACTCAGTACACAAATTTTGAGAGATTCTACTTTAAAGTAGCCACTAGTTGTGTAAACTAGAGTTAAATAAATATGTGTGTATCACTTATTGCCTTCAGTAGAAGAGAAAGTTAGATTGCCAGAGCTTTGGTGGCAATAAGAAGAACAAGTCGTGATCACAGAGTTCTACTAATTTATGGTCTTCATTAGAACAAGTACTGTTTGTTCATAAGGCTTTCTAATGACTGTGCCAGCTCTCAAGATAGTTTGTCTGTATACAGAAATGTGTGCTAACAGATCACTTAAACCAGAAATGCTAATAAGAGTTGTTCAGTTATAAACAAAGTTATTAATAACACCCTTTGAAAATATAACAAGAAAGGGTTATATGGAGCAAAGGAGAAAATGAGATATAAAAATTAATACACTTTCCCAAATGGAAGTATAAAATTTCTTTCTAAATTTTCTGAAATGTAAAAGTATTTCTGATAGCCTAGTAGAAAATAAAACATGGATACAGGGTCAAAAGATGCATTGGGAGTTTGTATAAAAAAAGCAACGATGAATATTTAAATCCAGTGATACCTAAATTAATCATTCTTGGGACAGAAACTCCTTTAACAAAACTGGCCTGATGGATGAGAGCTCCAGAAGGAATTTTGTTCTTCTCAAGGTTTGGTCAGTGTCTGTGGCAGCTCACTGAGAGGAGAGAGGACTGCTGCCTGGGATTTAAGTTTTTAAGGATGGCTTAGGTTATTTTTTAAGAAGTTATACCAATTTATTGTGTCATATTTTTCAGCTTTAACATAGATTTTGTGTGTGTGTGTGTGTGTGTGTGTGTGTGTGTGTGTGTGTGTGTGTGTGTGTGTTGTCTGGGATGAGCATTTTCTGAAGCATGGTATATGTTGTAGGATTACATCTTTTGTCTTTTGTCTTTGTATCTACTGGAACTGTTGTATTTTTCTAATAAGCTTGGATGACCAGTATATATAGAATGATACCCTCTTTTATTTCATGGAAATGTGTTTTTCTGGCCTGTTCAGTTTAAATCAACATTCCAGGACTGTCCCAAGCAGATTTGTGAAGTCAGGGAAATTTTTCTTCTGCATTCCTTAGATGTCCATTTATATATTTCCTCCCTTTCTTCTCCTCAGTCTCTCATAATGGAAAGTTATTTGAGTCATATGAAAGAGTGAGTTCATTTGTCCTGCCTCCCAGCAGGGCTTACAGTTTGAACAGAACTCAAGGTGAGAGCAATACTTAACCAAAAACAATGATTCCCTTGAGTTAGATTTTATGAGATGAGAATGAGAAATGTCGAGGCAGGGGACTTTCCCTCCCACTACAATTGGAACTCTTTGAGGGAAAGGGGGTGTATTAGTCATCTCTCTGGCTCTGGAGTCCAATTCTATGGAGAAAGAGAAGCCCAGTCCTGACCTGAACAGCTGGACAGAGTGATCTGCCCATTCCCTGACCACTATAGGAAGAACTTAGAGCCCAACAGGAGATGCATTAAGAACAGAAAAAATAATTTTATCTGACGACTGGGTTTTCTTTAGCTTTTCTTTTCTAAGAGATTTAATATAACAACTTCTTTTAAACATTGTTTCAATTACATAAATAATTAAACTGAAAATAAGGCAGTGACTAAATGAAAAGGTAACCTTATTTCCCAGCTCCTAATTGAAAGAGCAACATATTCACTGTAGAAAAGATGAAAATATATAAATAAATGATGAAGAAGACAAATTGCCCAGATTCCCACCCAGAGAAAACTGTTAGCATTATGCTCTCACATATCCCTACCCTCATATTCAACTGTTTTTTCTGTTTTTTCATTTGACTTGATATAAGCACACATCTTCAGAAGCCTCATTTTTAATGACTGCATAATGATTTTTGTTGTTGTTCCCTAATTTCTTTTTTCATTCACTAATTTTACATACTAATTTTACTACCTAAACTATTCAGATTATAAGGGAGAATGTTTGTCAGAACATTATCTGCAAGTCTTGGCTCCTGGGTCTAAATATATCCTTGGAGTATATTCTCAAAAAGAGGTTAAGAGTTTGAACTATTTTTGTTGCTCTTTATACATACTATCAACTTTTTTTCTGTAAGTTTATTCTAGTTTATATTCTGCCAGAAGCATATGAAAATGCTCACTTCCCTATTTCCTGATCCATCTAAATATTTTCTCTAAATTTTTTGGAAGTTTGATGCATAACAAAAAAAAATTATCTACTGATGATGCTTACAGTTCTTTTATTAGTGAAATGGGACACTTTTAATTTCCTTTTTAGGTAGTTAGATTTCCTTGTCTGTGATTTATGTTTGTCTTTTTTATATATTTTCAAGAAGCTGTGATTGTTCAGCGTTAATGAGTGGTGATAATAAATACCAAGTGCTTCTTCTTACTACATTATATATAAACAGACTTTAACTGCACATACAATTTTAGGTTCTATAAGTAATACTTAGACAATGTTTATAGAGAATTTATCTTTTGCTGTCACTAATGGATAACTTCTATACTGAAAATAAAGGAAGGATATGGGTTGTTTTGGGGGGAGATACAAAACATTAGCTTTATGTATTTAAGTAAATTGTATGTTTTTAGAATGGTTTTAGATTTACAGAAAAATGTAAAAGACGTACAGAAAGTTCCCATATATCCCATACACAGTTTTACCTGTTATTAGCATCTTAACATTAAGAATAAGATACAAACATAACAATACTTTTGTTACAATTAATGAGCCAATATTGTCATATAACTGAAGTTCATACTTTATTCAGATTTCTCTAATTTTTACCTGATGTCCTTTTTCTGCTCCATGGCACCATCTGGGATATCACTTAACATTTTAGTAGTCCTCATGTCTTCTTAGGCTCCTATCATAGTCAGCTTGGGCTACCTTAACAAATACCATAGACTATGGGGCTGAAACAGCAGAAAGCTATTTCTCACATTTCTGAAGACTAAAAGTCTGAGATCCAGCATGGTTAGTTCTTGGTGAGGTCTCTCTTTCTGGCCACCTTGTTACTTTGTCCTCACATGGCAAGGAGAGAGAGTCCAAGCTCTCTGGTGCCACTTCTTATAATTCCATCATGAGGGCGCTACCCTCCTGACCTCACCTAATTCCAACATGAGGGCCCTGCCCTCCTGACCTCACCTTAACCTAATTATCTCCCAAAGGTGCTATCTTCAAATATGACATTGGGGGAGTCAGGGCTTTAATATATTAATTTTGGGAAGACACAGTTTAGGTCATAGTAGCTCCTCTTGGCCGTGACAATTGGTTTTATTTATTTTTAGTGAAGAAGAGTTACAAAAAACCATTTCTCAATGTCTGTATGTATGAACATTAACTCTCATTTGCCCTCATGTGATTCAGAAAGGGTGTTCAAATAGCACATGACATGATTTCGAAGCAAGTTTTAATTTAGGTGCATGAATGCATATTGTCTTTCTGTAATTGGACAGACCTGCTGTGGTTTCATTGAAAAATGTGCATGTCATACACAGAGGTGGAATTAAACCACATGGATATGAGAAATTTCCATACCAACCATAGTACACCAGCCATGGAAGAATCCTGCCGTCTATAAATTAGTCAGAACCTGTTTAGGGTCTGTTTTACCCAGTTGGCCTGCTCAGAATAACAGAGAAGAGCAGTAGGTAGAAACAAGGAAGCAGCTGTTTTTCCAGTTGAACACAGAGTTGTCTGGATTAAGGTTCACTACCCAAGTTGAAACTAATTGGCTATCATGCTGTGATATAATTGTGGGCGTGTGGATGATAACACCTACCTAATCTGTACTTAACTAACCAGGCTTGTTAATGATCAATTTTGGTGACTTGGTGACAGGTGCAAGACTTGGGTGTACTGTGTTGAATGTCTCAGATAATGGTGACTAGAGGTTATTTTAAAAAGGTAAAATGTTTATAAATTGAAGAAATGTCCTATATCCTGGGTTAGTAGATGATTATCAATAAATGCATCTAATTAAATTTAAGGGCCCTGTGTAATGTATTTTACAAAAAATGATTTTTTAATATGAAAAGTTAATTATAAATGTAGCAATTATCTTACGTATTTTTTTTCTTCCTAGTATTTTTTTCATTAAAAAAAAATGAAGCTTGTAAAGCACATTCATTTCCCTTTGGAATATTTAGAATATGCACTTTGGCTTGAAAAATTTTTTTTTTTTAGGAGACTCTATTGGAGATAAATGTTATATGATTAAATATTCACTCTCAACTAATAAGATGATAAATCACATCTCTGGAGATATCTGATGTGTTTACTTAATTCTTCCCATTTTTAGTATAAGGAGGAATGGTTTAAAATAGAGAGCTCTATGTATTTGCTAATTTCCTCTTTCTCTTCTGCAGTATTAAGTGATTTTTAGTTAAAAGTCACAGGAGTTCAATAGACAAGAGGACTGTTTTCCATTTACATTCAGGTTTGGTTCAAATTATGCAAAGTGAAGACAGTTGGTGCTATGAATTGAAATCATTAGTACATCAATTATTCTGTGATAACCAGCTGAGAACAGGCTGCAGATTGCATAAATGTTTCTTCCATTTAAAGTTGGCTTCTCATGAGCTTATATGAGAGATAAAATAATTTGATTCTAATTTATCTCTCTTTAAATGGACATTGTTCCCCTCTGAATTCAAGAGGAGCACATTTTAATTTTGTAGTCATCTATAACACACAGGTCAAATAAATAACAAGTTTTATTTCTAGCAATATATGTCACTTCTGTAATTGATGTTAACATAGTTTCTTGATTCTAAGACATACATCTTTTTAGGGCATAATAGGCCACAAACATGAAAGATAACATTAAAAATCAGTAGGGAAAATAAGGAATATTTAGCAAATGGTACTTGAAGAATTTTTTTAACCATTTGGAAGAAACTATGTCACTTCTGTAATTGATGTTAACATAGTTTCTTGATTCTAAGACATACATCTTTTTAGGGCATAATAGGCCACAAACATGAAAGATAACATTAAAAATCAGTAGGGAAAATAAGGAATATTTAGCAAATGGTACTTGAAGAATTTTTTTAACCATTTGGAAGAAACTAAAGTTAGATATTTACCTCTCTATACTCTAAAATAAATTGCTGATATTTAGAATATATAACAAACAAGATCTGAAAAATGTCTAGGAATATGTAAGGAAATATTCTAAGCATAAAAACTGAACATAGTCTCAAATGAAGCCAAAGTAACAGACTTCTTGTTTCAAGTCAAAATATATTAGAAATTAAACAAAGGGCAGAAAATTTAGAAATAAATCAGAAAAAAGGATTATATCTTTATGAAGAGTAGTACTAACAGCAAGAAAAATACCCACAGACAAATTGGCAAAGGCTATTAATGAATACTTTGGAAAAAAGACTATTCTATGGTTATTAAGTATATAACATAAAAAGTCATCATTAATTAAAGGAAAATTAATAAGCTATTTTTTCTCATTAAATTAGCAAGAATAAAAATTATCACTCTTGAGGATTTGGTGAAATGGGAGTTTACATATACTTCAGAAGGGAATGTACATTTGTACAAACATTCTGGAAAGTAATCTGGGCATATATATCAGGATCTAGGGAAAGGTTTACATCCTTTGATTCAGTAATTAACTTCCTAAGAATCTGTCCAAATTATAAATCATCAGAAATACAGAAAAAGATTGATATCAATTTTTTTTTTTTTGAACTGGAGTCCCATTTTGTTGCCCAGGCTAGAAGGCAGTAGCATGATCAAAGCTCACCACCACTTCAAACTCCTGGGCTTAGACGATCATTTCATCTCAGTCTCCTAAGTAGCTGGGACTACATGTACATGCCACCATGCCCAGCTAATTTTTTGGTTTTTTTGTAGAGATGAGGTCTCACTATGTTGCCTAGGCTAATCTCAAACTCCTGGACTCAAGCAGTCCTCTCACCTCAGCTTCCCAAAGTGCTGGGATAATAGCCATGAGCACTGCACCCCACCGATATCAACATATTTATTAGCATGAATTATTGAAAATGGGGAAACAAATGTCCACTAGGGATAAATGATTCAATAAATCATTATGTGATTGTATATTATATAGCCATTAAAATGGTATTGTCAGAGATTATTTTAATGGAATTGGAAAATACTCTTGATAAAATAAGAGTAAAAAGTAGAATACAAAGTATTACATAAAATGTGCTTTTAATTTTCTTTCAAAGTAAAACAGTCATGCAAAAAGGACTAGAGAGAAACACATCAAATATTAATTATGATTAACTCAAGGTTGTGAAATTATTGGTATTATCTGTAATGCTTTTCTTTAAACTCTTTCCCCACATTCTCTACGGTGAGTATGCATTATTCATAGGGGAAAAATTGAGTTATCAGAATATACAGTAATTCTTGCCTGTGGGAGATAAGTTTGAAGACCCCCAGTGAATGCCTGAAACCACCATAAATAATACTGAAAACTATATATATTTTTTTTAACCTGATAACAGAGATGGCTACTAACAACTAATGGGTAGGTGGCATATACAGCATGAACCTACTGGACAAATGTCATGAGTGGGACAGACTGAGACAGCATGAGGTTTCATCACACTACTCAGAACAGTGTGCAATTGAAAACTTATGAATTATTTATTTCTGGAATTTTTCACTTAATATTTTCAGATCAAGGTTTATCACAAGTAACTGAAACTGGGAAAAGCAAAACATTGGGTAATCAAGGACCTACTACAGGAGCGTATTTTCACAAAACCTTGACTGATTTGTCTCTTCCAGTTTCCAGAGGGCAAGGATGTCTGTCTTGTTACTCTGCTTATCCTCAATGGCTAAAATAGTGTTTGGCACATGATAGTTACTCAATAAATGATTGTTGAATAAAACCAGAGTTTGAGGTGGCTGGCCCAGCCAAAGTTACAAGGCAAAGTGTAGATAGCTGAGTTAGTGATACAAGTCCAGAAGTCTAGAGTGAGCAGAAAGGAAAGATGTCAGATTTGAAATCTGAATACAGGCTGGGCGCAGTGGCTCAAGCCTATAATCTCAGCACTTTGGGAGGCTGAGGTGAGGGGAGTGACCTTGTTTCTACAGTAAATCAAAAAATGAGCTGGGTATGGTAGTGTGAGCCTATAGTTCTGGCTACTTGGAAGGCTGAGGCAGAAGGATTGCTGGAGCCCAGCTACTACACTCCAGCCTGGGCGACAGAGTGACTCCAACTCAAAAAAAAAAAAAGAAAAGAAATCTGAGTATAGAACTAGAAGGCAAAATGTTGTATTCAAACAAGAAAAGGAAAAACTGAGCATTTAAAAGACTTGAAAACACATCTAAACAACTGGAATATGAGCGGTGAAGTGCCCCAGTGTTGTGTAGGGTGTGGTCCATGGGCCCTTCCTTGCTTCATACAGAAACGATAAGATTAGACTACAGAGGTAGTTTCAGTCATCTCTAAAAATAGGGCATATTCTTTGCTCACAAGGTAATAACAATAACTTAAAAAGATAAATATGAAAAATGTAAAGCAATATCAATATTCATAATCACTTTGAAATCTAAATAACTCCCTAATTAAAGGGAAAAATTTTTAAAAGTCTTTAGAAATAGGCAGTGAGAACACTGCATATCAAAGCTGTGAACTTTGGCAAACTCTTATATGCTTTTTATTATGTAGTAAGAACGTTTAAAAAATAAGTAACCTAAGTGTTTAATGTTAAAAAGCTAGGAAAGGAAAAAATAAATGAAAGATTAGAGGAACGTGAAATTGATCACGCTAAAGGCAAAACTTAATAAGCAAAAAAAGGAAAAAATGATAGAATTGATAAATGAAGATTCGTATCTTTGAAAAAAAAAATCAAGTAAACAAGTTTGTGGCAGGCTTAATTAAGAAAATTAGAAAGGAAACGTAAAACAGATTTGAAAAAGAAGATATAGCCACAGATAGGGAGGAGGGGCTACATCAACTTTAAGAATGATGTATATTTTGAGAGGAAATAGCTTTTTCTGTTTTAAGACTATTCTAGAAGAGTCACTGTTGGTTTCTGATTTTTTAAAAAAGTTATTGACTCATACTATTAAAACCTTTTTATAAAAAAGGTTTGTTTGGGGCTTATGATCCTGTAACTTTTGAAGGAAGATTCCTCAGTATAACTGACGTTGAGCAGATTTGGATGAGCCAGTTAATTTTACTTAAAGTGTGTTATAAATTCACTGTGTGATATATACCAAGAAATTTGAACTCTGAACAGAGGGACACATTTCTTCCCATTTCTCTCAAGTAGTTTTGTAAAGTATGATGTATCAGTGGGTAAAAATACTTTAGGATTTTAGGACTTGCTAATGAAAGACAGTGTGCACAGAATTTGCTTTTCTAGCACACATTTTTATAGATGTTGAAAATACTCTTGTCAAACAGTATTTTAAAAACTGTCAGGTGTGTGTGTGTGTGTGTGTGTTTCAAATGAGTTTTAAATAATTCATTACTGTGCAGGCGGCAGAAAAATGATTTTATAAACTTGCAGTGCTTTTTTGTATTGAATATACAAGTAGAGTGTATGAATAACAAATGAATACTATCCGATCCATCTTTTTACTGATAACCAGTATAGTGTTGATGGAAATTTGCTGTTACTAATGTTGTTTTGGCATTTTTCCATTAAAGAATTGCCTTAAAGTCATTTCAGTATAGACACTACATGTGTACTGATGGTGAAGTGAGTTGCTATTAGAAGCCTTATCTGGCTTATCTAACTTGATAACTGACTCAGGGTGGCCTCCTTCCCTGTTCTTCCCTCCTGTGTGCTAATGAATCAGAAGTGAGGACAGAGTAGACACAGACAATATTTCACTTTGAGTTAGTTACATTCCTTAATCCTTGCCCATCCAGCCACTTAGTTAGTTGGTGAGCAGCATGAGTGGAATATTAAAACTTCCCTCCCTAATTATACTGAGGAATCCACAAGATTATAAACCCTGAACATACTGACACTATAAATGAGTGTCCTCTGGGTAAGAACTCATTGAATGAAATCTGTAACTTCGGATGCAGTAATGATAACGGTAGTTAGAACACATCAGAGAAACTCAAAAACTTTTAAAAATTATAAATGAAATATGATTTGGGTCATGAGATCTCAGGTTTTCTTTTAAAAAGAAAATTCAGTTTTAATAATACTAGGTAAAACTTTCAAAAAAAATCAAGCCAACAACGACCCCTCTAAAACAGTCTAGAGTCTAACTGGGAGTAAAAAAGTAAGGATCACAGATTATTATGTGTCTTGGCTACATTTATTTTATTGACTTGTTATTCATGATTCTCATCTTTCTTCTGATCTTCCTGTCCCCAGGTTGTTTCTTTTTTATGTAGGTTATAACAAAGGAAAAACTTTATTTTGTGTGTGTGTGTGTGAAAAGGCTGGATGGAATGCATAGAACTGTGTGCATTTCTTCATCCTGCCAAATAGCAATGAAGAATTGTGGTTTTTCTGAAGGCAGAAAAAATTTTTTTTATTGTCAGTATTATTATGACTATTAATTGATTTTGTTTTCTTTAGTCAGGTGTTTTACATGAATAATGATATTATTAGCATGTTCAGGAGTTATCAAATTTCTAATGTGAGAATCTCCATGATAGGAATTACATGACTTTCATGGCAAATGATTTAAGGTGTGATTGCAGGCGTTAAGAAATAACTGAAGTTGCAGCCACAGAGAGGGTTGTAGTTAGGCACAGAAAGGGTAAAAACACCTGTCTTGGAACATTAAAGCTTTTACATTGCAGCAGTAATTTTAAAGATTTGCCCTAAGAAACTGTAAAAGTTCATTTTAAATTCATAAATTCCACTCCAGTGTTTCTCTGAGTATACTGCATATGATTGCTATCAAGTGTCTTGAGCATGCTGATTATACACTGTTTAACACACATTATTTGTAATGGCATTTCACATGCTGCAGAACTGACTTTCTGCTTATTCAGTCTGAAAGGACTCATCAGAGCTGTTACCCCTCTGGGTAGAGGTGGACTATCCAATTAATATGAAAGGTTTTCTTCATGTGTCCACATTGTTCCAAGATCCTCCTCAGAAGTCTTTATTTTTAACAATGGCTCAAGACCTTTTGATCTGGATTTCATAGATTTTTGCACGTTTCAACTGAATTTTCTTAAGACTTAGCTAAGAATCAACAGTAAACCAAGGGTTGGATGGGGAAAGGCAGCAATAGATCTTAGAAAATAATAAAGGAGATTAAAAGTACCTGGTGAAATAAATCTTTTAGTAGTCTTGAAAAGGCACTTACTGTTTTTTGAAAAATTTTGTTGAGGAATGCAAATTAGAAACCAGAGTAGATGATTTCATTTTTTAAAAGAGTTTTGTAGGTCGAAACAAGAACTATTATATTCTTAGACTTATGTTACTTGAATAATTATATGGCTTCTAATCATACTTTTGATTGTTTTCATGTTCCTCACTACAGATTATAAATCCTGATTATGCTTTTACAGATGTGCAAAGCTAACAAAGGCCAACAGAAAGTATCTAAATCAGGGAGGGAGTACTGTGGGTGAACTCATTACCGAATTATCCTTCTTTCAACATACCTTTGTTGAATGTCACTTCTACTTCCTCCTAGCCTCCCACTTCAAAACCCAGGGCCCTTATTTCAATTATTTTTCTAAATTCAGTTCCCCACCTATAAAATGGGACCAATAATAGTACCAATGTTATGGACTTGTTGGAAGGATTAAAAGATAACACAGGAAAAATTCTGAAGTCAGTGTCTGACTGATGGGAAGGTTGCTGCCCCTTCAGTGTCCCTGAGTTGTCACTTGCAGTACAAGTACAGTAGTTGGTAAAACTCAAGCCAGTCAGAGCATATCAAAGTCTTTTGTAACTATATAAATCATGTAATCCCCTTGAAAGTGTTTTCTAAAAACTTACTGAATGAAATAAATAGAGATTTTCAAAGGATCTCTAGTAGAGTTAATAAATGAGTACTTAAAAATAAATGAGTATTTAAAAATTTCTGTTCAAAAAAGTGAGATGTTTGAATTTTGACTCATATTTCAGTTAATACCTGCAACATGTCAGATGTTATACAGAATACTTTAGTGTGTATTTTCTCTTTTAATTCTTGCAATATTATTTTTTTGTCTCCTGCATATGTGAAATAGAGATATATTTAATATAAAGGTATACATTCTGAAAATTAATTCAGTTACTTGAACATCTGGGTTAATAATTTTTCAGTAGATTACACTCCCACCAACAGTGAGGAAGTGTTCCCTTTTCCCACATCCTCCCCAGCATCTGTTGTTTTTTGAGTTATTGATGATGGCCATCCTGACTGGAGTTAGGTGGTATCTCAGTGTGGTTTTCATTTGCATTTCTTTGATGACTAGTGAGGCTGAGCATTTTTTCATTGCTCACTGAGCATTTTTCATTGACTGCTCGTATGTCTTCTTTTGAGAAGTGTCTATTCATATATTTTGCTCACTTTGTAATGGGGCTGTTTGTTTTTTTTCTTTTTGGCACATTTGAGTTCCTTGTAGATCCTAGATGTTAGACCTTTGTCAGACATATAATTGACAAATGTTTTTTCCCAGTCTGTATTACTATTGTTAATAATATTTATTCTTCAAGATTTACCTCTAATTCTTCCTCCTTGAAACTTTCCCATTAGCTTTAATACGCCTAGTACTTTTGTTTATATTTTTCTGGCTGTTATCACTTTAAACATATTTTTCTTCTCTCCTGATTATGAGTATAATCTGTTTATTGTTGAAGTATTGGAAAAGTACAGAATATAATATTCCCAAGCCTTATGATTAAAGAGTTAATGCTCTTTGTATTTATTGCTGACTTCTTCAGATAGGTTGTACAAATTTATATTTCTTCCAGAGGATTTAAGAATGTCTAGTTCACATAGCCTTATCAAAACTGAGTATTAGTATTAAAGAATATCTTTTTTCAGTTTAGTCAAAAGAAAACAAAATTTAAATAAATAGTCTTATTATGTCTTCTATTAGTGGTGAGGTTGAACTTTGTTTTATCTAGTCAAGCTGAGGGGTTTGGCCAGTAAAGTCTTTAATTATATGTGACAAACTAAGAGTTTTCTAATTAAAGGGATTACATTTTATGACAAAATAATAATAATAATAATTTTTCAGTGTTGTAAAATTATTTTTGATTATTATTAGAATCATCAAGTCTTCCATTTCATCTGTAATCTTAGCCTACATTGGACCTGAAATATAGTGTATAACAGAATTGTCTTTGAAACTTTGAGGCCTGCTGATTCTCTAATATCTCAATCATCTTTTGTTACCTTGGCCAAGATTCTTTTATTTTTATTTATTCATTTGTTTAATAATAATCTATTTTATTTTAAAGATGTGGGGTACAATTCAGGATTAGGTATAAAAATGTTCAGCCGGGCTGGGTGGCTCAGCCTGTAATCCTGTGCTTTGGGAAGCTGAGGTGAGTGGATTGCCTTAGCCCGTGGGTTCGAGACCTGCCTGGGCAACTTGGCGAGACCTCATCTTTTACAATAAATCAAAAAATCAGCGGGGCGTGGTAGTGCGTGCCTGTAATTCCGGCTACTCTGAAGGCTGAGGTGGAAGGCTCGCCAGAGCCCAGCAGGTCGAGGCTCAGTGGCCGGGAGCGGACACTGCACTCCAGTCTGGGCGACAGAGTGAGACTCCAACTCAAAAAAAAAAAAAAAATTTCATTACTCAGGTACTTTTGTTGATGAGGTGTGCCTCCCCTCCCCTGACAGTTTCCCCACTATTGCCAATCCCACCCCTGCCCCCGACAGTTTCCCACTACTACCAATCTCTTTCTTATAGTATTATGATAATTGTTTGAGGTTCATTTTTGAGTGAGAGCATATGGTACTCTGTTGTTTGTTAAATCACTGAGTAGAGCCGGGTTCGGTGGCTCAGCCTGTAATCACGCGCCTTTGGGAGGCTGAGGTGAGTGGATTCCCTGAGCCCACGGGTTCGAGACCCGCCTGGGCAGTGAGAGCTCATCTCTACAATAAATTAAAAAATCAGCCTGTCGTGGTAGCGCATGCCTGTAATTCCGGCTACTTGGAGGGCTGAGGCGGAAGGATTGCCGGAGCCCAGCAGGTTGAGGCTGCGGTGGCTGGGAGCAGCCACTGCACTCCAGTCTGGGTGACAGAGTGAGACTCCAACTCAAAAAAAAAAAAAAAAAAAAAATCACTCAGTAGGGTAGACACTAAATCTGTCCAAGTTGCTGCAAAGTCCATATGTTTGTCCTTCTTTATGGCTGCGTAATATTTCATTGTATATAGGTGCCACATTTTAAAAATCCTGTCCAGTTTCGATGGGCAGCATGATTGGTTCCATGTTTTTGCTATTGTGAATAGTGTTATAATAAATATGCATCTACAGGTATCTCTTTTATAGAATGATTTGAGTTCCTCTGGGTATATTCCCATTAGGGGGATTGCTGGGTCATATGGAAGGTCAATTTCTAGTTCTTTCAGAAATCACCACACTATTTTCCAAAGAGTTTGCACTACTTTGCATTCCCACCAGCAATGTTCCTTTTTCTCTGCATCCTCGCCAGGATCTGTTGTTGTTTGTCTTATTAATGATGGCCATTCTTACTGGGGTTAGGTGCTATCTCAGTGTGGTTTTGATTTGTATTTCTCTGATGATTGGTGAGCTTGAGCAAAGAAGAGTCTGCTAGTGAGGCAGAAATTGCATCTTACCTAATATAACCATAGAAGTGACATGGTTAGGGACAAGTCACACCTAGGCTCATAGTGAAGAGATTATCATAGGCATGAATACTACGAATTTAGCGATCATCAGAGACTGTTTTAAAGTTTTTCTGCCATAGCTTCGATCTCAGAAAAACTCTTTCCACATAGTGATAGAGTTGGCCACCAGCAGCTCAGTGATAGAGTTGGCCACCAGCAGCTCCTGTGTTACATCATCCTATCACTAGCAATTGTAGAGAAAATAGAGTCACTGTCCCCTTGGCATTCATTTAAGTACCTGTACCCTACCAGTAGAATCCTTGGTTGGAAACCATAGAAGTCAACTCTGGCAAACTTAATCACAAAGAACTTATTGGAAGAATATAAGTAGCTTCTATAATTGTTGAGAATACTGAAGATCTGGAAAAAACCTGTAAGAACTGACTGGACTTGTGATGCTGATGGCACAGTCAGGTCTCTGAGTCATATAGTAGATGGGACATAATCTGTTTTTCATGGTCAGAATTTTGATTCCTACCAGATTTAACCATATGCAGAATTTACTTTTTTTCTGAAATTATGGGCTATCTTTATGATCAGTTTCATTTTCCAATATTTGCTTTGACTCTAGGATTCAGGGATTACATTAGCTTCTTACTGTTGTCATCTTGGGCTGTGTGTATATGCCTTCTTTGTACACTTGAGTATAGTGACTTGAGTTACCAGATTTTAATAGGTCCAAAGAACTTATAAATCTTTTTGAAATAAGTTCCTGTTTCCTTGCATGAATTTACAGAGCTGTACTTACTCTCTTGCAGCATTATAATAGACTAGAATAAGTAAGACCAACTTACCAAGAAGAGAAACAGATGTGGGGGTAATTTGTGAGGTATAAAGTCTTGCCTATTCTCAAGAGTTTTTCTTGTTGGCCCAATACGGCAGCTGAAATCAGAATTCTCACTATTAGAATTGGCATTTGGGGTTAAAATCAAGGATCCTCAACCTGAACACATTAAAATTGGGAATTAAAAACAACAAAACCAAAAAATAACTAAACAAAGAAAAGAGTGTCAGGGTCCTTCCTACTCCAGAGAAATTTTGCATAATTTGGGGGAATGGAGTCTGAGTAGCAGTGACTTTTACAACCTTTTTAAGGGATTCTAAAGTGAGTCAGGATTGAGAAACAGCAGATTAAGATCAGAACCTGGGAAGGGCAGCTTATTTGTTCATGTGATGGTATGCACAAGGAAAGTGGCGATGCCGTTTCCACAGTTCCAGTTCAAACTATGGCCTGCCACCTTTCTTCTTCATGCATTTTTATGATGAACTCCCACTAACAGAGATCAACTAGGTCAGCCTCTTCCTGCAATCTCAGAGAGCCCAACTACAATAGGGTCGTGGAATTTTCACTTATGGCACTGCTTCTGAAAGTACCTCCGCAAGCCTGAGCTCACAGGAACATCATCTATTTGCTTCATAACAGTAGCACATGTTAAAGTCAAGCTATAAACAATTCAGCTTCTCTTTCGTTTTATATTTACTTTTTGGAGGTGATGTGCAAATAATCATTCATGTGGTATCCAGAAATATTTTTGTCTATAGTAATAGCAGATGGCAGAGCGTTTTTCACATGCCAAGTTGCATTTATTCTACCACAGTGCAATGTGGAAGTGATCATGGCCTCTTTCAAATATTCTAACTCCCCATTTGCATTTCAGTTGTGGTGGGAAGTTTTGTTGCATATCAGTGCAATATGTTGTAGATTTGCTTGGAATCCTTGGAATTTGTGCATAGTGTAGTCACATGAGAAGTACTTTGAAAAGAAATATTTTTGAAGCTTTGTGATTAAAGCTCATCAATTCAGCAAACATTTAATAAGCATATTTTGTGTGCTAAGCCAGTGGTTTTCCACTGGGGTGGGTGCTTGGTCTCCAGGAGGATTTTAGAAATTTGCAGAGTTGTTTTTAGTTATCATAATGATTAGGGGGGTGTGCTACTGGCATTTGGTTTACAAGGGCCAAGGCTACTAGCTGTCTTGCAGCTTGCAGGACAGTCCCCTACATCAAAAATGGTCCTATTTACACATACTCACTCTTGCTTGGTCTGTTGAAAGGACATTGATGTAGATGAAAAACCTGTGTATGACTATCTGAGCCTGAAACCTAATTGTACTTTACATATAAACTGTGTGTGTGTGTGTGTGTGTGTGTGTGTGTGGGTTTGGGGATGAGTTTAACATACAGTGACTTTTTTGGGAAAATTATAAAGTAAATTATAAATGTAAAGTGAAAGAATATTGTACTTTGCTTTATTTGGAATCAAGAGTTGTTTGCCTCACATTACATTGCGTCGCTGATGGAATGCTTCATGTGGTATTTAAGTCACAAAAAGCCTGCCTCTGTAACAACCGCCTGTGTTTTGTTATTTCCACTTTTATGAGGGTTCCATACATAGATGCAAGCAAAGGATTACTTTATACATCTCCTGGTGGTGGTGTGCCTTAACTTTAACTTACATTATTATATTATATTACTTTTTAATTTTATAGCTAGGACATTATATTGAGTTGTGATTGTGTGTATGTGTCTGTGTCTGTGTTTTTAAAAGTATGTGTTTAAGGTGTTTTATTTTATTTTATTTTATTTTGAGTTGGAGTCTCACTCTGTCGCCCAGACTGGAGTGCAGTGGCCGCTCCTGGCCACCGCAGCCTCGACCTGCTGGGCTCCAGCTATCCTTCAGCCTCAGCCTTCCGAGTAGCTGGAACTACAGGCGCGCGCTACCACGCCCGGCTAGTTTTTGATTTATTGTAGAGATGAGGTCTTGCCAAGTTGCCCAGGCAGGTCTCGAATAATCCACTCACCTCAGCCAATCCACTCACCTCAGCCTCCCAAAGGCGCAGGATTACAGGCTGAGCCACCGAGCCCAGCTAAGGTGTTTTATTTGTAAGTTTTATTTCAAGAAAATAGAGGGAGCATTACAAAATATTTGGGTTATAATGGAGTATTGGATGTGACCAGGCTAAAAGCCAGTGGATTAAGCAGCTGGGTGATGGAAGACAAATCAACAGACAGGGAAATTCCAGAATGCTAGAGGAATACAGAGGACATTGCAGGACCCTAACGAGCAGCCCCTACCTTCCTGGGTAAGTGTGATCACACCTGCCAGTGTGATCAGAAGGAAATACTACAAAGCTAGTGATGACAACTTTCATCTAGAGTGCTATTTAGCAGCACTCCATGTGCCAAATGGGGGAAAGTATTCTTTTTTTTTTTTTTTTTTTGAGTTGGAGTCTCAGTTCGTCACCCAGGCTGGGGTGCAGTGGCACTCTCATGGCCACCCCAGCATCGACCTGCTAGGTTCAGGCAATCCTTCCACCTCAACCTTTCAAGTAGCCGGAACTACAGGTACACGCTACCATGCCCAGCTAATTTTTGATATATTGTAGAGACAAGGTCTCACCAAGTTGTCCAGGCTCGTCTCGAACCCTTGGACTCAGGCAATCCTCACACCTGGGCCTCCCAAAGTGCTGGGATTACAGGCTTGAGCCACTGCACCCAGCCAGGGAAAGTATTCTTAACAATACACCTCAACAACAGCAAAACTATTTAGGTGTATCCACATCAATGAGAGAAATGATTGTACTTAAACTGAGAGCCGTGACTGTGTGTGGTGGCTCATACCTGTAATCCCAGCACTTTGGGTGGCTGATGCAGGAGAATTGCTTGAGCCCAGGAATTTGAGACGAGTGAGGCGACATAGCAAGATCTCATCTCTACAAAAAAAATTTAAATTAACAATTAGCTGAGTATGGTAGTGCATGCCTGTAGTCCCAGCTACTTGGGTGGCAGAGGAAGGAGGATCACTTGAACCTAAGAGATGGAGGCTGCGGTGATCTGTGATGGTGCCACTGTGTTAAGACCCTGACTAAAAAAAAAAAAAAAAAAAGTGAGAGAGAGAGCCCTGCTCAGTTTCTCTTCCCTTTGCACTTTTAGAAGTGAAATTACTAAAACACTATTATAAGAAGTTTGGAAAATGGAAAGAGAGATGTTACCCTCCTCACATATTATCTGTTACTATTTTTATGTATGTTCTTTAAATCTTGTTTTAGAAATGTATATGTATAATTCTGTGCGTATTATATATATAAAGACATAACGTAATTGTATACAAATAGTCTAGGGGCAAATAACATGAAATATGGTAGTAATGTTTTGAATCATTCTTCCTCTCAACTTCCAACTTGCTATCCAGATGCCTACTGACGACTAGATATCTCTATTTAGTTGTCTCTCAGGCATCTCAAGGTAAACACACAAAGCTGAACTCTTGCATTGTCTCTCACCCTAACCTTTCCTTTTCCCAGTCTTCCCCCATCTCAGAAAATGATTCTGTCATCCATTTAGTTGCATAAGCCAAAAGCCTAGATTTCTTCCTTTCCCTCACCTTCTATACTGAATCCATTAGCAAATCCTTTTAGCTCTGCTTCCAGAATGTTTCCCAAACCCACCCACTTCCCTCCAATATCCTTCCTTGATAGAAGCAACTCTGTCAAGCAACCCTGTCATTAATATTTCTATATTCCACGACTACCACCTCCTTCCAAGCTGCCACCACCTTTTACTAGGAGTATGTTAGCTTCCTCATTGATCTTCTGCTTAAACTGTCAATTCTTACTTCTTTGGAATCTGGTCTCCCAGCAGGCAGAATAGATCACTCTTTAAAATTCTCCTGTTTCAAGTTTCCAGTGGCCTTCCATTTTACTTAGAGAACAACCCAAGTTTCTTACCATGGCACATAAGGCCTGTGTGAGCTGACTTTCCAAATTCATGCAATACCCTGTGCTCATACTTCTTGCTCACTATTGTCCAGCCAACTATTAGTCAACTCAATGTTTTTAAAACACCAGATTCTTCCCTGCCTCAGGCTATTACATATGTGCGTGTCTCTGCCTGAAGCTTCTATTCCCACCTCTGAGCATGCTAGCTAGCTACAAATCCTACAATGTCAATTTAAATGACACCTTTTTGAGGAGCCATCTCAGACTACTCTGGGGAATGTATACTCACTTTCTTACAACTACCACAATTTGTAATTGTGTGTGTGTGTGTGTCCACCTGCACATGTCTATGTATCTATCTTTCTATCTATCTAACCCCTCTAGAAGACAGGGACCATGTTTGTCTTGTTCATATAATAGTAAGTAAATATTTGATAAACAAATATGTCTTAGTTCATTTAGTATTGCTATTGAGAAATACTTGAGGCTAGGTAATTTATAAAGAAAAGAGGTTTACTTGGCTCACAGTTACTCTGACTGGAAGATTTAAGATTGAGCATCTAGTAAGGGCCTCAGGCTGCTTTCACTCATGGTGGAAGGTGAAGGGTGGCCAGCGTGTGCAGATACCACATGGCCAGATAGGAGGCGAGAAAGGGGAGGGAAGTGCCAGTCTCTTTTAATAACCATCTCTGAAGGGAATTAATAAGAATGAGAACTCAATTACCTCTGCCCTCCCAGAGAGGGCATTAATCTATTGAAAGATCTGCTCCCATGGCCCAGACACCTCCCACTAGGCTTCACCTCCCTACACTTCCACACTGGGGATTAAATTTCAACGTGAGATTTGGAGGAGACAAACATCCAAACTATAGCAGAATGCTGTCTCCTGCAACCAGCTCAGGGAGTTGTCTTGTTGTCAGGCTTAGGGAGAAGGAACTGAGAGTCAAGGAATTGTTAGGCATCATCTATTGTCTTTGAAACTTTTTTGTAAAAGAGGTTTCTCCTATCTTTGTTATACCCTTGTTTTTGTCAAGGACCTCAAGTAAATGTCAGTGGTCAGCTCCCAGCCCTAGGTCTGCTGTTGGTGCCATGCTTAATAAGCCATCACTGATAATAGGGGGTGTGTACTGCCAGTATAGCTGCCTTTGGGGGTATAATATTGGAAGGTGGCTGGTTTTTACTTCTGAGGACCAAGATGGAGTAGGGGAACAGGGAAGGTGTGGTAGAGAGAGAGAGCATATAGACTAAGTCCCTTGCAATTGCTATGGCCAAAGATGCATGCTCGTATAGTGGTTGAAGTAGGCATCAAGGGCAGAAAATGGCAGGTTTAGGAATAGTTTATCTTGGGAAGAAGCAAGACTGTCAAGATCTTTTCTAGTGGCATTAATGTTAAAAAAAGAAAAAAGAAAAATTCTTACTGCATTTTGTTGCTGTACCACAAATCTGAGACCATTTATTAAGATCTCCAAACCCCAGAGCTTCTGATCAGTGCAGTCTCCACCTGCTATTAAGTGCTTTTACAGGAAGAAATTGTAGAAAGTACAATAGGCTGCTCTGGCTGACTGCGTCTTACCTTACCTTGTTCTCTTACCTTGTGCAACATTGTGTCTCCAAGTTACATCCTTAATGAGGTCATTTGTTATGCATATACCATGAGATTATGTCTTAGAGTAATACATTTTCTGCTTTCAGAGCTATGCTTGAGAGAACAACCTCTTCAACTGTGGAAGAAATTTGCCATTTAACAGAGGAGGACCTTTATAGCTTGTCACAGCTTTCCATCATAGCTCTAGTTTTTGATTCTTGAACAGTGGCACATGAGAGCAGGAGCATTTTGCATACCACTTAGCTAAGCTTTACAGTAGCCTCTTAAAGAGGTGAGGAGCAGCTTATCCTGGCTTGATAGGAAGGAACACTCTGCTGGTGTTAATAATATCTGTATATAGTTTGCATAACCAAAATTCACAATAATATCTTACTCTTGGTTTTGCTCCAAAATTGCCTTTCTGCCAACACTTTCCCTTACACATAATGTGTAGCAACGTTGATTTGATTTTAACTTTTTCATCCTTTATTTTTAAAGTGCTTTCTGTAAACATATTGAGCCCTCACTCTGAGGAAATACACAAGTGCTGTATATCTAGAGATCCATAGGACAAATATAATGACAGAGAATTTTCAGAATTGTGAAAGCACATAAGACCTCATGTTGGAATGCACAGCAGATCTCAAGCAGGGTAAATAAAACAGCAACCAGAATGTTCATGGTGTAAAGATGGTATATCCAAAATGACGATAAAATCTTAAAAGCAGAGAGAAAAGACAGATTTCCTACAGAGGAGTGAATGTTCGATTGATAGTACATTTATTATCAGCAACAACAGATTCTATACCTATCATTAAAATAGGATACTGAAATAAAGATCTTTTAGGACACACACAGACAAGGTGAGTTTTTTACTCTAAAACGTTGACTGAAAGAATGACTAAAAATTGTGATTTAGCAAAGAGGAAAATGAACCTAGAAATAGATTGCACCTTTACAGAAACAATGGCACACAAAAAAATTTGGACAGTATGTTAATGAACTTAAGTAATAATTAATAGCTGCCTCTGTGTTATGAGTTGAGTACTAAAAAATATGTATCTTTCCAATTGAATACATAACTACTTTGGTTTGGTGCGTATGTCAGTATCTTCTGTTTATGATGAATTATTTTCACCTCAGGCAGTGGTTTTTTGTTTGTTTGTTTTTTGTCTTTTGGTTTTTTTTTTTTTTGAGTTGGAGTCTCACTCTGTCACCCAGACTGGAGTACAGTGGCCGCTCCTGGCCACCGCAGCCTCGACCTGCTGGGCTCCAGCGAACCTTCCACCTCAGCCTTCCGAATAGCTGTAATTACAGGCAAGCGCTACCACGCCCGGCTGATTTTTTGATTTATTGTAGAGATGAGGTCTCGCTGCCCAGGCGGGTCTCGAACCCATGGACTCAGGCAATCCACTCATCTCAGCCTCCCAAAGGCGCGGGATTACAGGCTGAGCCACTGAGCGGTTTTTAAAAGGGAGTCCATGGTTAGAGTTCAAGCTGCCTGTGAACTGCCTAAAATTATAGGTGACATATTTTGTGAATGTACAGTTTTTTTGCAGACTTTATGACTCTCATCAGATGTTTAAAGGGGCTTAGAATTTGAACAAGTTTAAGACCTGCTGGATTAAGTTACTATTCCCTAGTAAATTGAAATTACACTGATATTTACCTTAATTGCAAATTGAGATACGATGATCTGAATTTGAATATAGTTGTTGTCGGTTACCCGTGGATCTATTGTGACTCAGACAAATCAAATTATTTTTCTTCTTATTGTAGTCTGTCTGATTATGCATTGTACGACTTGAGTGACTACGTGCAGCAGTGATGTACTTGGCCCTTGTGACTGTGTCTCAGCATCACTGTCAATATTTGCTTGCAGCAGCTATGGTTTTTCTAAAGAGAGTCACTATTAAACTATCAGAAGAAACAAAGTTTCTTAGTTGTAGATTTTAGTATATAGTAATAGGTTTCATGCTGTTGCTTTGTTAATTGAACATACATTTTGTGTAATACATTGTACAAGTGTGGGGGAAAAGTAGGGGGTTTTGTTCAGTCACTGTCTCTACCAGCGTAATTTCCCACTAAAGCAACTATTAACTGGTGATTATGTATAGCTTGTGTTCCCCCCCTAGCTTTATTGAGGTATCATTGACAAATAAATATTGTATATATTTAAGGTGTACAATGTGATATTTTGGTATACATTGTGATATTTTGGTATACATTGTGATAATTACCACAATCAAGCAAATTAACATTTATCACCTCAAGTAGCTAGCTGCTTCTGAGTGTAGTGAGAACAGTTAAGACATACTCTCTTAACAAATTTCAAGTATATAATACAATGTATTATTATTAACTCTAGTCACCATACTGTATATTAGATCGCTAGAATTTACGTATCTTATATCTGAAAGTTTATACCCTTTGACCAAAATCTTCCTATTTTCCCCAGCCTCCAGTCCCTGGCAACCACTATTCTACTCTGTTTCAATGAGTTTGACTTATTTGGTGTCTACATATAAGTTAGATCATGCACTATTTGTCTTTCTGTGTCAGGCTTATTTTACTTGGGATGTCATCTTGGTTCATTCATGTTACCTCAAAATGACACCAGTGTATGTATGCATATATTTTTGTATGTATAAATACCACATTTTCTTCATTCATTTATCTGTTAATAGACACTTGATTATTCCTACATCCTAGCTATTGTGAATAATGATATAATGAACATAGGAGTACAGATATCTCTTTGAAATACTAATTTCAGTTCCAACACACACACACACACACACACACACATACACACACACACA